>NC_054701.1:17222727-17317081 GCF_016097555.1 Gigantopelta aegis | reverse complement strand
ATATACACACACAAAATTCAAACAAACACGACCACTTTGAGAAACTGAATAAAGTCCATTGCCCATTGGTTCCGAAGAAACACACAAGTTAATTTAATGTCACTAAAAAAATATTGAAGCTTCTCTCTCAGGCGGAAATAAAAACAAAATGAAAACGATTCAAGTCCATTGTCCATTAACTCTGAAAAACACACCATATGTATTTAAGGTCTCTGCGAACTGGAAGTATCCCTCTTAGGCGGAAGTAAAACCCCTGGTTCCTTGAACTTTGATTTCCTTTCCTCAATTGGCATTGACCTTGACGTGGTCTCATAGGCTTCTATGTGTCCATAATGATGTACTTTGCACAGGTGGGCATTAAACTTTGCCTTTTTTTAACAGTTTCCGTCCACACAAATGGCATTTATACACACGAACAGTGAACACATGATATATAGCGCAATGCCTCATGAATGACCGGTATGTCGAATACACCTTCTTATTACAAGCAGGGACTGGACAACTCATGTCCTCTTCAGGAAACGCTCTTCGATCATCTCTCATTTCAAATCCCAGTCCTTCCATACCAACATCATTAGCTTGAGCCATCGCTGAAATTACTAAATCATCTAAATATTAGCATTTCATTTTATTTTCAACAAATTTTATATCTTCCTTTCCCAATTAAAACAAATCAACCACTCTTATTATTATTATTATTGTTATATTTTATCAATTTAAAATTATGAAAAAAATAACAAACAAATAAATAAAACAACATTTAAGAATTGAACGTGAACATTTTTGAGTTTCATGCTAGTATGAAACGCAAAACCGCTTTACACACTGTATGAATGGCGTAGCGCGTTAAACCGCAGCTCACGGTCAATGGAAATCACATTGTTTCCAATTAGAATGTATCTTAAGGAAGGTAGACAAACTACCCTACACCTCTCTTCAAGAATTACCAACCTCGACTATTCCCTTACCACGTGTATATATATATATATATATATATATATATATATATATATATATATATATATATATATATATATATATATATATTTTTTTTTTTTTTTTTTTTTTTATTATTATTTTTTTTTTTAACCACAAAAAAAAACAACCTAATAATAATATTTTAACATCCGTAACCCTTCTAACTATCAATACAAGTCAAACTTCTTTTATACTAAATTCTACACTGTATTCAAGGTGAATATCTCGATGGTATACGTATCCTACGAACACAGCGAGATCCCTTTTCAAGAACACGTGAATCAGTTAACTTAACATCTAACTCATGCTCAACCAAACAGTCATCAATATGAAATTGCAGACTCTAAGAATCCAACACCCCATCTTCCAAATCATCAGATGGATTCTGATCAACACAACTTTAAGGAATCTCCAACCACTCATACGATTTTAAATGATCAACATGAAGCATGATTGGTTTGTTTTTCGGTGTTTTCTGAACCTGAACAGTGGCATCGCTCAACATACCCAACACTTTATAGGGACCTGTCCAACCCGTACCCAGACTCTGATTTACCTTAGGAGGATACCAACGTCAAACAAAACTATTTTTAACAAACGTTCGTGGTTTTAACCCACATTCAATATTTAACTTTTGCCTGAGGGCATTTTACCTAAGTGTTTTCTTGCAACTTTGAAAGAGTTTCTCAAACTATTCTCCAACCATGCCACATACTGAACCTGACATGGCTGAGTTTCTTTATCTGGAGGATTTGCAACCATCAAGTCAATTGGAAACGTTTTTTCATGTCCAAACATAAGAAGATTGGGACTACAGCCAGTACTGTTATGAACCGATGCTCGATAAGCCATCAAAACATATGGAATATGATCATCCCAATTATCACGGTTTTCATTAACAAAACCAGATAACATTTGTTTTAAAGTTCTGTTAAACCGTTCGACAAAGGCCACTAATGAAAAAAAAAAATGTTTCTTAATTATGCACAGTTGACGAACACTTTGTTTAATGTTTTATTTTAAAGAAAAAATTCAGTTTGTCAAGCGTTCTGTTCCGGTCTGTGTTTTACCCACACTTGATGTCAATACTGATAGCCATTACGTTCATACCAGTGAATAGTTTGTAAATTATCTCTCTTTTTTAATGAACTTGTAATATATTGACAGATGTTAAATAACAAACTGTGGTGTGAGACCAGCGAAGCCGGTGTTTAACAGCACCGGAGGTGTTTGTTAAAAGTTCCTCGTGTTGCAGTTAGTAAAAGCGCCATGTTGAAACCCTACGAGTTAGTTATTTCTTGTTAAGATATAACATTCTGGCGACGAGGATTGTGGATCAAATGGCGACAATTGGTAAAATAGGAGAATTTGTAGAGGCAAGGGAATCGTTCACATGTTATGTGGAGCGTTTGGGACAGTATTTTGAAGCAAACGAAATTCTGGATGGAAAGAAAGTTCCGATATTTCTAACCGTCGTGGGTCCTGAAGTATACGGGTTGTTGAAGCACCTGTTATCCCCAGAATTGCCAGGTACAAAAACGTACCGTCAGTTGATAGACGTGTTGACGAACTATTTTACTCCAGCACCATTGGTAATTGCTGAAAGTGTCAAATTTCACCGCAGAAATCAGCGAGAAAGCGAAACTGTTTCTGGCTTTTTGATGGAACTGAAAAAGTTGGCTGTCACGTGTGAGTTTGGAAACTTTCTTACAAGAGCTTTAAGAGATCGTTTTGTTGGTGGTTTGCGAAATGAGGCCACGCAAAAAAAACTTTTGACAGTAGCAAATTTGACGTTAGAACAAGCAACTGAAATTGCACAGGCAATGGAAATGGCTGATAAAAATGCACACGAAATAGGTTTGAAGCCTGCATTTAATGGTAGAGAGCAACCTGTTAATGCGATTTCTCAGGTCAACAGAAAAAGTTCTTATTCTTTGGGGCGAAACAAAAACAATTCCAGCAAAAAGGGAATTTCGTGTTTTCGTTGTGGAGGAAGTCATGCACCACATTCGTGCCGATTTAAGGATGAAGAATGTTTTTCGTGTCTAAAAAAGGGTCATATCGCTAAAATGTGTCGTTCGAAAAAGAAAAATTCCAGAACTTTGGCGACAAAATATGTTACAGAGGAATCTGACGACGCAGAACTGGAAGAGTTTAGTCTTCAGACGGTTTACACCGCTGGATCAAGTGGATCAGCATACAAAGTTCAGGTACAAGTTTCGGATGAAACTGTTGTGATGGAAGTCGATACAGGAGCAGCTGTTTCTGTAATTCCAGAGAAGTTGTACCAGACAAAGTTTAAAAACATACCACTGGCAAAAGCACCAGTACGGTTGAAGACATATTCAGGAGAATATCTTCAATTAGTGGGACAGTTTCATGCGAAAGTGAAATATGAACAACAAGAAGTTACTTTGCCAGTAATTGTTGTCAAGGGAGATAATCCTGTACTGTTGGGAAGAAATTGGTTGGATAAGTTGAAACTGAACTGGAAAAATATCTTCAATGTCAGTGTGGCAGAGGATACACTGATCGACGAGCTAGTTCATCAGTATCCGTCGGTGTTTCAGGAGGGATTTGGAACTATTAAACATTTTCGAGCAGGAATTAGACTTCAGGAAAATACTCAACCGATTTACTGCAAAGCCCGAACAGTGCCATATGCATTGAGAGAGGTTGTTGAAGAAGAACTTGATCGACTAGAAAAAAGTGGTATTGTTACCAAAGATGATTACAGCAAGTGGGCAACACGGATTGTTCTTGTGCCAAAAGCGGATAAAACTATTCGTATTTGTGGGGACTATAAAGTCACAGTGAATAGATGCATTGAAATTCAGAAATACCCACTTCCAAGTGCGGAGGACATTTTTGCAACACTTGCAGGAGGTAAGGTGTTCAGCAAGTTGGACTTGACCAGTGCATATCAACAATTAGAATTGGATGAAAAGTCAAAAGGATTGTTGACTATAAATACTCATCGTGGTTTGTATTGTTTCAACAGGCTGGCATTTGGCGTGTCGTCTGCACCAGCTATCTTTCAGTCTGTGTTAGAGCAGATACTTCAAGGGTTGGATCATGTGAAATGTCGACTGGATGACATTTTGCTGTCTACGGCAACACGGTTGGAACATAGAGAACTCTTGAGTAAGGTGTTAGAGCGGTTGGAACAACACGGCGTTCGCTTAAAGCTGTCGAAGTGTGTGTTCATGAAGCCAAGTGTTACATACTTAGGGCATGTGGTGGATCATGAGGGAATTCATCCACTTGCAGACAAAGTGTCAGCAATTGAAAATGCACCTGCTCCAACCAACGTAACAGAGTTGAAATCCTTTTTGGGCTTGATCAACTACTATGGGAAGTTTGTGACCGACCTTTCAACCACGCTGCAGCCAATGCATGAACTGTTGAGAAAAAAACGTACCGTGGAAATGGTCTAAAGCATGTGAAGAAGCATTCCGAGAATGTAAAACGAAACTGATACAAAGTCAGTTGTTGGTACATTACGACTCGAACAAGGAGATAAAACTGGCTTGTGACACATCATCTTACGCACCTAGATGAAGACGGCCAAGAAAGACCGATTGCGTTTGCATCGAGAACTTTGAGTAGTAGTGAAAAGAATTATTCACAGTTGGAGAAAGAAGCGCTTTCAATAATTTTCGGAGTGAAAAAATTCCATCAGTACTTATATGGGAAACCATTCACTCTAGAGACAGATCATAAACCTCTGACAACCATACTGGGTCCGCATTCAGCAGTCCCAACACTAGCAGCAGCCCGACTGCAGCGCTGGGCATTACTATTGTCAGCATACCAATACAAAATCGTTTATAGGAAGTCGGTAGACCACGGCAATGCAGATGCACTTTCTCGATATCCAATGAGTACTTCGGAGGAAGGTGAGGCAGACATCTTTTACTTTACCTACTTGGATGAGTTACCGATAACCGCACAGGATATCAGTGAGGCAACCAGGAAAGATCCAATACTATCACGGGTTTGGACATATACAATGAATGGTTGGCCAGCATTCATTTCGGATAAAGGTTTACAGCCGTATTTCATTAGAAAAAATGAACTGTCGAATGAACAAGGTTGTGTATTGTGGGGAATGAGAGTGATTATTCCGCCAAAATATCGTGAGCGACTTTTGGATGACCTCCATGAAATGCATCCAGGCATGTGCCGAATGAAAATGTTAGCAAGAAGCTATCTCTGGTGGCCTGGACTGGATCAGAACATTGAATCAAAAGTGAGAGGTTGCACAGTATGTTTATCAGTGCGAAAAATGCCTCCTTTGGCACCTTTGCGACCATGGAATTGGCCGAAACGCGTCTGGCAGAGAGTGCATATAGACTATGCAGAATACAAAAAACAGAACTATCTGATAGTGGTAGACAGTCACTCGAAATGGTTGGAAGTATTCCAAATGACAACGACGACCTCGACAAAAACGATTGAAACTTTACGAACATTGTTTGCATCCTATGGCATACCTGAAGATCTGGTATCGGATAATGGTCCTCAGTTTACAAGTGTAGAATTTGATGACTTTATGCAGAAAAATGGCATACGTCACATTCGTACACCACCATATCACCCAGCTTCGAATGGAGCAGCAGAACGTTCGGTTCAGATTGTGAAACAAGCGCTTGTCAAACAAGTGTTACAAGCAACAAATCGAGATTACAGAATTAGTCTACAGCATCGACTGGATAATTTTTTGTTGATGTATCGATCAACACCACATAGTGTGACAGGTCGACCACCAGCAGAACTGTTTCTCAAGAGACAACTTCGCACTCGTTTCAGTTTGATTAAACCAGATACTGAAAAGATTGTTCATGCTAAACAAGAATTACAAGTGAAAAACCATGATGAAAGCCATGTGAAACTTCGTGAATTCCAAGAAGGACAATTTGTGCGAGTGAAAAATTTCAGAGAGGGCAAGGAGAGGTGGATACCAGCTGTTGTAGTCAAGAAATTTGGTTCCAGAACATACCTAGTAAGAGCAGGTGGTCGTGTTCGTTATGTGCATATTGACCACTTACTACCTTCAGCCTTGGTCAATAGGGAGACCATTGATTCAGACTCCGAATCAAAAGAGATGGTAGAAACTGTGCGACAATCGGGACAATATTATGATGTTGGTATACCGGTTCCCAGAGATTGTAACTTATCTTCATCATTGTCTTCGAGCAACCAGGAGATGGCAACTGGTTCGACACCCAGAACCAGTGACGCCCAGGTGAGGGATACTCCACCCAGGCGATATCCACAGCGTGAGCATAGAAGACCAAAGATTCTGGATCTGTGAAATCACGGATGTGAACTTTAAAGTTTATTGTTCAAACTTAAGTAGATTCGTTAAAGTATTACCGTTTTCTTTAAATGATTTTATTCTTTGAATGCATCAGTGGTTAGACTGAACTTTTAAAGTAGTGAATAAAGTTATTATAAGCTTTAAGTTTTAAAAGCTAAAATTCAGTTAATTGGTAGATCCTTAGGTCAAGGATTGGTTAACAGACATTACAGTTATTATGGTGACATTTTTGGTGTTCATAAACTGTTTACATCCTTAAGAAGGGGAGGAGTGTAATATATTGACAGATGTTAAATAACAAACTTATGGTGTGAGACCAGCGAAGCCGGTGTTTAACAGCACCGGAAGTGTTTGTAAAATGTTCCTCGTGTTGCAGTTAGTAAAAGCGCCATGTTGAAACCCTACGAGTTAGTTATTTCTTGTTAAGATATAACAGAACTGATTCTTAATTAATACAATTTATACATTCAAAATTATTCACAATTGTTAATAATAATGTTATGAATGGATTATTACAGTAGAGGCACAAAAATGTAGCATACCTTTCGCAGATCGAATATGGGCAAAAACGCCGACATTGTTAACTTTCGTCGAAAAATACGATTCGGCAACATTTCTCTCGAACACACTGACGTAATGATTTATATTTTCGCGGTGCTTTTGTAGAAAACATACAGACTATTCAGAAGATCTATGGTTATCATAGGTACAACAAATATTTTTGAAGTTCTGACCCGTCAAAGGTCAGAAAAACGTAATGTTTTCGATGTCGCCGACACGATTTAAAAAAATTTGACGTGTGACGCAGTATCTCAACTTCGACTGCACTAAATTGAAGCGGCGGTCTTCTGGCCTCAAATTACAGTTATCTTCCCATTTGGTTGTCTGGAATCCGGAAATCCGGAAAATTGTTCGCGTAAGTAGTCTGTTGTTTGACTGTGATTATTTGATGACAGACAATTATGAAGTGGCAACTATTTGATTGAAGTTGACAGGGGAGAGCATGTAGTTTGTAAACATGTGTAACTTGTTGACTTTGAAGACTTGTTTGTGGAAATTCTGGCCCATGCAAAAGTAGTGCTTTTTGTGTAAAATGGATGTACTTCGGCCAGGTTTAGTGGGTGTGTTTGTTTAAACCAATATCCTGGGAGAAAGAGATGGACAACAGGGGTTGTCCTTTTCAGGGTATGTGTCCCCCAGACAGGCAAAGGTACATACCAAAATCCATGGGCTTGCTGATATTAATAAAAATGTTATAGCCACTAAGGCTATATAGAAACATATCGCGTAATTAATTGTGGCCTGTGGCATTCTCCCGACCAAAACAAAATAGACCGCGATCCGTAAAACATTCGCTGAGTTACATGAGAATAAAGGTGCCATGCACAGAATCCGTTGCACCAAATCCGTTACACACAACAAAAAAAACGTTACTATTAGTAAAAATCACTTAAATAATGAGTAGAAGGCCGTCAAAAGGCACATAACAATGGTACCAATCTATGCCAGTATTCACAGACATTCCAAAAGCGGATGAGTACAGTTTTGTTTGTTTTGGCCCCAAAAATTTAATTTATTCCTAATTTATGCCAACAACCAATTTTAAATCAACTAGAACAAGCGAAATTGAATGACAATGAACATTTTAAAAATTACCTTTCGCTAGTAGTCATAGCTATTTAAATATTGTTATTGTAATTATCATATGAGTTAAATGAAATTATGTAGATAATGATTTACAATTGGAAACAAAATACGTTACTTTCTGCATTTGTGTTTGTTTTATATATATTTTGTTTTATAACAGGCACACATCAATGAGGTTGCACTAGATTAGTTTCAGTACGTGTATAAACGTGCCTAAAAAGACACCCAAGTCACCCAGAACCTAATTCCACCAAGACAATGTCGCTGTTTCTGAAATAAAATGTATACCTTGGTTTGCTATAAATATACAAGAGTTGAAAGTATAAACCTGAAATGTGAAGAAAAAAAAACTACCCGAAAACGAAACACAAACAACTTTGAATAATAACGTTAAATATTCAACTTGTTGCAATATCCCGATGTAAATACGCCAAATGTGATTTAAGAATATCATACTGTTGCTAAATATATTGGGAAAACAGAACCTGTTATTATACATTGCCAAACAATGGAGATTGTATTAAAAGTAACGTATTTTGCTCTAAAAAATGTCCCCTTCACTTAAATAACCATAATATATATTTGGTATCTCACAATGTTTGATAAAAGACCTTTATTGCATACACAACTAAATGAACATAATTTGGAATAATTTCTGAGAAGTACGTTTTTCAACATTTCTCTCGTCAAAAATTAATAATGTCGACGTTTTTGCCCATATAATAATTGAAAACAAATTATAACAACAGGCGGCTTAAAAATCATAAAAGATTAAATGATTTGGCCTTGTTGATCTGGCACATGTGAGGTCATTTGACACGCACCGAATGTTAATTCATCATCCTCCATTTTAAGACAATTTCTACGAGTCATGTGGACCCGATATCGGTACTTTTAAGGAATAAACAAAAACAACTTAGTAAAATCAATGGTTTTATGGGTTTGTAAAGTTTTGTATTGAGATACTTACTTGTCTGAACTTTATTGTTAATGAAAATGTTCACGAACTGTGAAGAAAAACTTCAACGACAAGCAGACAACAAATCGGATGTTGATTGCGCGAACCGTGCACGAGAAAACAAACTGGACGGAGTTGGAAGCTCAGTTAGGGACGTTGACGATATTTATAGCTAGGTGTATAGGCCCTACATAGAATATATAAGGATAATAAATCGAGTTGAAATGCGTATCTGCGCTTTCCCAAATGGCAAAACTGTACGTTAAAATTATATTAGACCCATCGCATGACTTGTTTGTGAATGGGGGGGGGGGGGGGGGGGGGGGGGGGGCGGCGGGGTCGTCGGCAAGCGTCTTACGTTTTTTTTGTTTTTTTGTTTTGAGGGGTGTATGGTCTAGCGTTACGAAGCGTACGGGGGGGGGGAGGGGGTAGGTGTCTAATTTTGACACAAATAGCGTTACGTAATGTTTGAACGGCCCCTATGTAACAAGATCCGGACGTAGAAAGAACATCACATTCTACGTCCCTCCGGACTAGGTACGGCATGGCCGCACCACTTTTTGTTTTGTTTTGTGGGTTATATTTGTTGTATCTGTGGAAATGTCCATCACAGGTGAATTTGAAAGGATAGTCTGGCAACCTCGAGCCGTACCACTATTTTTACACTGTGCCGCCCCTGCACAATATACGCTGCGGTCGACATGCCTGTCTTGGTAAATTATTCTCCTACCTTTATTTACCATATAGTCTAGTGCCAAATCTACAGAAAAGGCCCCCAAAACGTTTGATAGGTATTTTAGGGTAGATTTTGTTATTCAGTTGATTTTACATAATTTGGTCTGTCACATTATCATGAACGCTCTGCCCACTGGCACCAGTCTTCCAAACATATAATAATGTAAGCCCTTAGAGAGTGGTTGGTTGTGTTCTTTTTATAGAAAGGGAGGAAATATACATGCAGTAAATGAAACAATCATGGTGCATTTCCACCACCATATGAAGCAGGCTAATCCTGACCTTCAAGATATAAGAAATTATACACTATATATATTTCACTATCCTACACACTTCCCGACTTAAAAGGTTGCCATCCTTGGCAACACACAAAAACATATAATAATGGTATGTACAAAAACATATACAATGGTATTCGTAACACACATTCGGTCTCCCACACAATAGCTAAAAAAGTACACAAATCACTTCTAAGATAAAAAGACAAATTCTTTATTTGCGTCTCACCTTATGTACAGATTAAATAAACAAAAACATAGTTCAACAACAATACTGTAGCTAAAAAAGTACGCAAACCACTTCTAAGATAAAATATAGGCCTATGTATAAATATCACAGATTAATGCTGACATAATTGTATTCGCCACTCTCATGGAAACCACGATAATGTTATCGCACCTACATATTGACGACCATCACCCTCATGGTGCCAATTTCACAAAACATTGTAGTTTTAAAGGTTAAAGTTTACTTTGTTTAACGGCACCACCAGAGCACACCGGTTTATTAATCATCGGGTATTGGATGTCATATATTATGACCTTTGCTATACCAGTCGTTCTGCACTGGCTGGAACGAGAACTAGCCCAATGGGACCACCGATAGGAATCACTGGGCTACGTCCCTCCCTCGTAAGTTTACGTCTGTGATTAGCAGTTATACCCGTTGTATGTTTACATGTGTTTGGCATCTATCTACGGCAGAACATTACATCATTACGGAAGATGGAGCGCTGTAAGGACAAAATAAAATTAATTATGTTTACTTCAAAATATATTTGTTGTACTGTTAACAGTAATACACATTGTGGTTTAGTCATAGATTTACGATATTTGTTGTACTGTTAACAATAATACACATTGTGGGTTAGTCGTAGATTTATGATATTTGTTATACTGTTAATAGTAATACACATTGTGGTTTAGTCGTAGATTTACGTTTACGTGCAAAACTAGGCTTACGCCGTTTTGTGAACTTGGGCTCAGGATTGTACGTTACGACAGCGCAAGAGAACAGTTGCAACAGTAGTAAGGAGGCCTGTATGGGGCCATGACCTACTTTCCCGTGATCACGTGACCTTGGTAGGAGACAATGGGCTTTTGTGTAGGAAACAATGGCCTTTGTATAGGTGGGGTGCAGGTGTATGGCCTCGGTAGGAAACAATGGCCTTTGTATAGGAAACAATGGTCTTTGTATAGGTGGGGTGCAGGTGTATGGCCTCGGTAGGAAACAATGGCCTTTGTGTAGAAGACAATGGCACAATGGCCTTTGTATAGGAAACAATGACACAATGGCTTTTGTGTAGGAAACAATGGCATTTGTATAGGGAGGTGCAGGTGTCTGACCTGGGTAGGAAAACAATGGCCTTTGTGTAGGAAACAATGGTCTGGGTGCAAGTGTGCGATCATGGTGTATTCAATTCAATGTATTGCATATTACCAAACAAACTGGTGTCAGCAAACAAATAAAAGCAAAAGAAAAACATACAGCACCATTAACAACAACAATTAATAATAATACTATGTACAGGCCAGGTGTAAGTGACGTTGGATTTGGCTTCATTGTATAACGTCTATTGTGTTGTTTTTTTGTATTCACAGTGGACATACACGTGGATGTTTTTTCACAGTGTTTTATTCTAGGCACCCAAAATAATAGCCGTTAAAATATGTCTCGTGGGGAAGGACTGTACCTGTTTGCTGACTGTTTGGTCTAAAGTGAGGCTTTCATGTCGCCAGACAAAATGCGTGTGTGATGATTTTCATTCATTTGTATTTCTTTAGCACATTGTCGACGTTTTCTTTGTTGCCGTCATTCAGCCATTCATTCATTCGCTTTATAATAGAGGAGTACTTTATGAGACCTCTTCATCAGCCCTCATACAAAGGCATTTTATTACACCTCTCCGAGTGTTTATGAAACCAGGTGAACTGCAAAAGACATACCGACGCGTGCCCGTCTTAAGTAGCAGAATAAATTTGTTATGGTATGCCCACTGACCGTCAAAGTTTGTTTGTGTTTAGCGACATCACTAGAGGACATTGGTTTATGAATCATCGGTTATTGGATGAAAAACATAATTTTGACAGTTTTAGAGAGGAAACCCGCTACATTTTTTTCCATGAGTAGCAAGGGATATTTTATATATACAATCTCATACCCCTTATGGGGCCAGTATTTCATAATTAAATACAAACTTTTGTGTGTGTGTGTGTGTGTGTGCGTGTGCTGGTGTTGACTGAATTAGGTCAAACGCGAAGTGGTAACTAGTGTGTGTGTGTGTGTGTGTGTGTGTGTGTGTGTGTGTGTGTGTGTGTGTGTGAAACACTCCCAGCCCATTGCTATGGAGAAAGAACGCGTGACTGCAACACAGCTTTTTTTAGTTATGTCCTGAGCCCATGAGTGTGTCTCTGGACGAGTCCCTATGGTAGTGACACTGGTAAAGGGTAATATGTTGGTAACGATGTTTTTTGGGAGCTCGCACGATGTGATTTGTGCCTGGGAGGAGGGGCACTGGTTATACGTATCACACACATTCAAACATTCCTGTACCATATCTTTATGCGTCATAAGGTATATAAGTAAAATAGTTTTGGAAAACTCGTCATTTGAGGTAGAACCTTCAGAGGAGCAACATGTCAGACCAGTACAAGTTATATGTACCCGACGTGGATAAGTGGACCCGTTTCTATAAACTGCAGGCAGAAGGTAAACTTGAACCTCATTTTCCAGTGCAACGTGGTGGAAAAAGTCAGATGATGTACAGTGTAGATCGATGTCTAGAACTGTATGACCCTACATGGAAAAAAGAAAAAGAGGAACAGAACAAGCCTCCGACACCCAAAGTCGTCATGGTGTCCCCAACACAACAGGTGGCAGAGCAAGCCAAAGCCGATCTGAAACGGAAACAACAACAACAACAACAAAGTGGTACGGGCTGGAAAGCCCCGAAACTGCAGAAGCATTTCTAAATAAACTATAAAAGGAACTATGTGGGTCAGATATGGTCATTTCATTTAGAGTCGTCATGCAGAGCACATGTTCAGAATGTGGTTTCACATTCTCTCGGAGAGACGCCATGTTAAGACATTTTCAACAAAAACATGCTAAAGGTCTACCACCACCACCACCACCACCACCACCACCACAGCAGCCACCACCACCACCACCACCACAGCAGCCACCACCACCACAGCAGCCACCACCACCACCACCACAACAGCCGCCACCACCACCACCACCACCACCACCACAGCAGCAGCATCCCCTAAGATTGCTACATCCCTTCACCATGATCGTGTCGGGACCCACGTCGTGTGGAAAGACATTTTTGTTGTACAAACTGCTAAGGGATGGTAAAATCCAGCCGCCTCCTCAGCGCATCATCTGGCTCTACAAACGATGGCAACCTCTCTATGATACGATCAAAATGGTTGCTCGAGTGAAATTTGTTCAAGGCATACCCGAGAATTTGGAAAAGGATCATTATTTGGATCCCAGAGTCAGAAATCTCATCGTGTTGGACGACCTGATGTCTACAGCTGGAAAAGATTCTCGTATCACCGACCTGTTCACAGAAGGAAGTCATCACAGAAACCTCTCGGTGATTGCCATCAACCAGAACCTTTATAACAGCAAAGACCCGACACAGAGAAGAAACTGTCATTACCTGGCACTGTTCAACAACCCCATCGACAAGCAGCAAGTCCTAACCTTGGCACGGCAGATGTATCCGGAAAATACTGGTCATTTCATGCAACGGGTTGAGGAAGCTACCCACAGGCCCTACGGACATCTCTTGGTGGACTTGAAACCGACCACGCCCGAACATTGGCGCCTTCAACCTAATGGTTTAGAGACGGGGCCGTCCGAATGGTATAAAAGCACGAGCGTAACGACGAATGTCTCAGAAGAGTTTCAACCACCGTCGAAAAAAGAGCTCTACGTGCAAATCATGCAAAGAAACGCATTCAAGAGAAAACTACCAGGCATACCCGCCTACGAAAGTGACGACGAAGAAGAAGAAGATGAGGTAGAGCCCTATCTGAAAAAGGTCAAGAGGATGCAGTCTTGCGATACGTGTGGTCTGGTCTTTAAAGACGGGAGTGACTTGCAGCGACACGTGAAAACGTGCGAGGAGGGAAATGAAGAGCCGTCGTCCGATCTGGAAAACGAAGGCATTCGTCTCATGGTGGAACGTGAATTCGACATCAATCGTGATTATCTCCAAAGCAAGAGGAAACGCTACGAAGAAAAAAACATGTCCCAAGATGCCATCGAAAGAAACATGAAGACATTGCAATGGAAGTTATTTAAAGACACGTACTCTCGCTTTCTGACCTATATGCATTACTTTGACAAAGGCCCCAACACCAGGAAAATTCTTCAGTTTGTGAATCCAGACAGAGATCTCAGACCTCAGATTCGTTCTAAATTAAATCAGTATCGTTCATGGATTGGCGAATATTTGGACGAACAAGACGACGACGATACCGACGATGAGGAGGACGACGAAGATGAAGAGAAATGAACACTCATATTATTCACATGTCGCCCTTAAGGCCTCTCGATGTAACCCAATGTGTGTCCATTGCATGTGTAGTTGTCTATAGTGATTTTACTTTAGAAATAAAAAAATTTAAAAAACCAAACCATTGCGGTTTTTTTTGTGTTTTTTACTCTATGACTAGATTTGTGATTGGATATGTCTACCCCGCTACTTTATAGTAGCAAGAGTTGTATGTACAGGACAGCACATACCACGGCCTTTGATATACCAGACATAATGCACTGGTTGGCTATAGCCTATTTGGCCATCGACGGGGATCGATCCTAGATCGATCACTGTATTTACCCATTTGGTAATTAAAAAGCCCTGTACGAAGGCTAGTACTCTAGAGAAATTTTCTGTTTAAAAATGCAGCTATTTCCCTTTGGTTAACACGTACTACTTGTTAAACCCATGGCGGCGCGCGTGTCGCCGACTTACACTAATGGATTAATCACGTGTGACATCTCTCTCTCCCTCTCTCTCTCTCTCTCTCTCTCTCTCTCTCCTCCCTTTCTCTCCCTCCCTCTCCCCCCCCCTTTCTCTCTCTCCCTCTCTCTCTCTCTCTCTCAACCATTGCGTTTGTTTTTTGTGTATTCTACTCTATAACTAGATTTGTGATTTAATATTTCTGCCGCTACTTTATAGTATCAAGAGTTGTGTGTACAGAACAGCACATACCACTGCCTTTGATATACCAGACATAATACACTGGTTGTCTATAAAGGCTTGTACTCTTGGGAAATACTCGTGTTTAAAATGTAGTTAAAAGAGCATAGGTTATGTTGGAGCGTTGAGTTGCAGTCACGCGTTCTTTCTTCATAGGAATGGGCTGTAGTGTTTCACACACGCACGCACGCACGCACGCACGCACGCACGCTCGCACGCACGCATGCACAAAACGTTTGTGTTTAATTATGAAATACTGGCCCCATAAGGGGTATGAGATTGTGTATATAAAAGATCACTTGCTTCTCATGGAAAAAATGTAGCGGGTTTCCTCTCTAAAACTGTCAAAATTATGTTTTTCATCCAATAACCGATGATTCATAAACCAATGTCCTCTAGTGATGTCGCTAAACACAAACAAACTTTGACGGTCAGTGGGCATACCATAACAAATTTATTCTGCTACTTAAGACGGGCACGCGTCGGTATGTCTTTTGCAGTTCACCTGGTTTCATAAACACTCGGAGAGGTGTAATAAAATGCCTTTGTATGAGGGCTGATGAAGAGGTCTCATAAAGTACTCCTCTATTATAAAGCGAATGAATGAATGACTGAATGACGGCAACAAAGAAAACGTCGACAATGTGCTAAAGAAATACAAATGAATGAAAATCATCACACACGCATTTTGTCTGGCGACATGAAAGCCTCACTTTAGACCAAACAGTCAGCAAACAGGTACAGTCCTTCCCCACGAGACATATTTTAACGGCTATTATTTTGGGTGCCTAGAATAAAACACTGTGAAAAAACATCCACGTGTATGTCCACTGTGAATACAAAAAAACAACACAATAGACGTTATACAATGAAGCCAATCCAACGTCACTTACACCTGGCCTGTACATAGTGTTATTATTAATTGTTGTTGTTAATGGTGCTGTATGTTTTTCTTTTGCTTTTATTTGTTTGCTGACACCAGTTTGTTTGGTAATATGCAATACATTGAATTGAATACACCATGATCGCACACTTGCATCCAGACCATTGTTTCCTACACAAAGGCCATTGTTTTCCTACCCAGGTCAGACACCTGCACCTCCCTATACAAATGCCATTGTTTCCTACACAAAAGCCATTGTGTCATTGTTTCCTATACAAAGGCCATTGTGCCATTGTCTTCTACACAAAGGCCATTGTTTCCTACCGAGGCCATACACCTGCACCCCACCTATACAAGGGCCATTGTTTCCTATACAAAGGCCATTGTTTCCTACCGAGGCCATACACCTGCACCCCACCTATACAAAGGCCATTGTTTCCTACACAAAAGCCCATTGTCTCCTACCAAGGTCACGTGATCACGGGAAAGTAGGTCATGGCCCCATACAGGCCTCCTTACTACTTGCAACCCCAGAAACCACCAAAAAAAGATGCCTGGTTTAGTTTTTGCCCTGATTTTTTCTGCACTGCCACCCCACTTAGTTTAGGGTATAGTAGGCACTGTTCTGTTCACAGTTATTGGCAATGTGAGACGTCAACAACCAGGTCAGAGTCATCTACCAACATCTCCAGACTTACATTAACATAGTAATATACTATGATATCATATAGCTGATATTGTCATACTTGCAAGCGCGTGTGCAAGAATGTTTGCAAAGAGGATCTAGATTGTAAGGAACATCAGTAATGTATAACAAACTATCTGCCCTCAAAGGATTCACGCATTATACACGTGTGTGTATTTCTCCGTATATATACAGCTAAACACACACACACACGTACACACGCACACACACCCTAAACCCTTTAACTTCTTAGATTTCAGAATCGTCGTCTGAAACCGACACAACAAATGTTTCGTAGTTCTTGTCCTCTCCGTAGATTTTCTGGTAGATGTACAGACGTAACCTGTATAAAGCAAAATGGAAACACTGCAGAGTTGGTAGAATGAAGACAACGATACCCAGGACGATGCCAATTTTGATGTCATTCCGAATCCAGTCCAGCAAGGGTATACGACAACGTTGGAGTGTCCACAGACCAGAATGCCTTAAAATATGTTTAGATGACGCAGTAAATCACGGGGTAACGTAAAACAGACGTACTGGCCTAGCGTTTTTTTAAAACGTCAGCAAAGACGAACACTGTATTCAGCCCGTGAAAATTTAAATCATCAAATTGTACACCAGGGTGGCCGAGGTTTGGTTGCACTCTATGTATATTACACTAAAATAGACAACGCCCGACATTTATAGCATCAACAAATACTATGTTCCAAATAACGTTATGAAATTTTAAGGTACCATTGCATCCTGATTTTTATGGCTGGGTCTTGCACATGCTGAAATGTCACGTTGCCGGGGGACGTCATTATTATTTGTCATTTTCAAATCCGGTCTTTCAGAATTAATTAGCTTATTTTAAATTAGTACATGTGGTAGACTTATAATCACAAGTGTCCAATTCTTTTGACAAGGGTGAAATGCTTTGAGAGCTAATTTTGATTTGATTGGAAATAGTGTTTACGTTTGAAATCGATTTTTCTGGTTCTAACCTTGACCTTGCTCGGCAATGACACCAAATGGCGACACTGGCGGCGAGCACCATGTGGAGAGTGAGCGCGAGGTAGGTCCACGTGGTGATGTACGTCATGATTCGTGTCCAGCAAGTTTGAACCCAGTGCCGGCACTGTCCTCCGAGACCGACCATGACCCTTATGAATGCGAACAGGACGTAGCTGCCACCGATAGGCGTAAATTATGAAAACGGCCAGGGAAACCGCCACTACAAGAAAAAAGACGTTGAATACTTATTCTAGCCCGTGACTATTTTAAATGTCATCAAATGTACACCACGTGTGTATGAGTATATGTATGTATGTATGGTATATTATACTATAATATACATAACGGTATACATATATAGCATATAAATATATATATGTTCCAAAGGATGTATGCATTGATTTTAAATATCATATATATTGTATGTCGTATTTGACTATTGCATACTAGATATTAACGTTACCGGGCGCAGGGGATAATGTGGTAATTTCTGGCCTCACAAATTGTCTCGTGCATTGCTGGGATTCGAACCTGTGGCACCGAACGTTCGCAACTTGCAGACTTAGTGTTTACATTCTGAGCTATCCAGACATCCATAAAAAGAGGACGCTGTTTAACTCAAACATATACATGGGGCCTACAAGCTACGTGGTCGATCCCGCACCACGTACATGTATGATGGATGGATGGATGGGTCCACGTGGTTGTATGTATGTATGTGGTGTTGTATGTATTACCCATAATGCTGACACCGTTCTCCAGAATATCACGACCCGTGGCATGTGCTATCCAGGTCGTAGGCTGCCACATATAAAGGATCCTTGACGAAATAACTGTAGCGGGAGTATTTCTGATATATCCAGAATTCCTGATTTTTAATACTAACAAGCATTCTCACAGTATGGCTATAACAGTAGACTACATGTTCCCTACCGTAACCAAAATGTATTTATGTAATAGTACGTGATAAAGCTAAACACAAAATTGCAGTTCATTTTATCTCACTGTTTTATGTCACTGTGGTTTTTTGTTGCCGTTTTTTGGGGGGTTGGGTTTTTTTTGGTGTTTTTTGTTTTTTGAGGGGTGGGGGGGGGTTTCAATTATACTCAGTCCCATAATGAGTTTAAGTTTAAAAGAATTGCTCAGTTTCTAACATATATGTTTGCAGATTATAATATAAGAAACAAATATCACTTCTAATCTGAGCCTTTAATACGTATTGGAGGTAAAATTCAGTTTTAACTATTACAAACATTGCACAGACAGGGGAAGGACGTAGCCCAGTGGTAAAACGCTCGCTTCGTCTGGGATCGATCCACGTCGGTGGGACCATATGGGCTATGGTGTATCAAAGGCCGTGGCATGTGTTATTCTGTGGGATAGTGCATATAAAAGATCCCTTGCTGCTAATAGAAAAAAGTAGCCCATGAAGTGGCGACAGCGGGTTTCCTCTCTCAATATGTGTGTGGTCCTTAACCATATGTCCGACGCCATATAACCGTAAATAAAATGTGTTGAAAGAAAGAAAATCTTTTATTTAACGACGCACTCAACACATTTTATTTACGGTTATATGGCATCAGACATATGGTTAAGGACCACACAGATTTTGAGAGGAAACCCGCTGTCGCCACTACATGGGCTACTTTTTCCGATTAGCAGCAAGGGATCTTTTATTTGCGCTTCCCACAGGCAGGATAGCACAAACCATGGCCTTTGTTGAACCAGTTATGGATCATTGGTCGGTGTAAGTGGTTTACACCTACCCATTGAGCCTTGCGGAGCACTCACTCAAGGTTTGGAGTCGGTATCTGGATTAAAAATTCCATACCTCGACTACCAGCCTGTAGACCGATGGCCTAACCACGACGCCACCGAGGCCGGTCACAAAATGTGTTAAGTGCGTCGTTAAATAAAACATTTCCTTCTTTCCTTCAACAGCGCGGTATATATTGACTACCAAGACAAGCATGTCGACCTTAGCGTATACTGTGTGTGTTCAAGTAGGCTGAACGTAGCTCGACAATATCTGTATTGATCAATCCGTTCAATACATTATACATTACTTCCTCAATACACCAAACTGACCTAGTGATCGCTTTCGTTTTATTGCTCTCTTACTTACTGGCCCTGCCCCCCTTCCCCAATCACGCATCGTTTTCCTTCCCCCACAACGTTATATATATTTTTCTGTCGTCTCTTAACATAAAATAGACAATGTATCCCCCCCCCCCTCTCGCTCTGCCTCTCTCTGTCACTGGCTCTCTCTCTCTCTCTCTCTCTCTCTCTCTCTCTCTCTCTCTCTCTCTCTCTCTCTCTCTCTCTCTGTGTGTGTGTGTGTGTGTGTGTGTCTGAGTCTAACTATCTCTGGTTTTTTAAGGGGTGGGGGTGGCAATACTTCTATAGTTACGTAAACATGGACCGAATTTACAAAGCCTGTTTAAGTCTTACACGCCTGTAACTACAACCATTTACAATGCTTAAACACCTGCATTTAAGTCTCACACGCCTGTAACTACAACCATTTACAATGCTTAAACACCTGTTTATGTCTTACACGCCTGTAACTACAACCATTTACAATGCTTAAACACCTGCATTTAAGTCTTACACGCCTGTAACTACAACCATTTACAATGCTTAAACACCTGCATTTAAGTCTTACACGCCTGTAACTACAACCATTTACAATGCTTAAACACCTGCATTTAAGTCTTACACGCCTGTAACTACAACCATTAACAATGCTTAAACACCTGCATTTAAGTCTTACACGCCTGTAACTACAACCATTTACAATGCTTAAACACCTGCATTTATGTCTTACACGCCTGTAACTACAACCATTTACAATGCTTAAACACCTGCATTTAAGAAAACCGGGCTTCGTAAATTCTCATATTATATATAATTATACTAGGGAACAAAGACATACGTCATGTATACGTGTACAGTCAGATATACATATGCACACACCCGTAGGTACACACACACACACACACACACACACACACGTACACGTACATATTACACACACACACACACAGACACACACACACACACACACACACACACACACACACACAATCCTTTTCGAAAAATGTTCCGACCAAGAACGATTTGAACTCCTTTTAAAACTTCCTGGTGACTCAAATTAATATCGGCTAAGCCTAAAGGCCTATTGTAAAAATAATAACGTCTACGTTTTACCTGTGACGTGTAAAATGCCTCGGGTTTGCTGTAATTAAGCCAAACATTAGCGAGTTTAAACTCGCGTTTCACTACTGAACACATATTTGACACCTGGTAGGCTTATCACCCGTTGGATCGTTGACGATTTTGTTGTTTGGATTATCAAACAAACCGCTTACGTCATGTTGCTATACAGGACTGCGTTCAGCGAGACAGAGTGGGAGAATGCTTGAAAGACTGGGGCCCTATTTTCGAAGCCATCTTAGCGCTACGAAATCATAAAACCGTCGTAGGTTGTGACGTCACTACAGCGCACGCCATAGTGACGTCATAGCTTACGATGATTTCACTATTTCGTAGGCTAAGATAGCTTCGAAAATATGGGCCCTGGTTCGCGAACTTCACGGTAAACCGAATGACTACATACATTGTTGTTGGGAGATCCACTATACCACTATAGCCTATATAACACTCAACGTGTCTCGGAGCATTTTTATTTCAAAATTTCTCGAGGAGAATGCTTCTGAATCCACTTTGTAGGCCTACAAATCTGCCTATGGGAAGTCGGCTTATTTGCCCTTTTTAGAATTCTGTGATCCCCACTTTACAAAATCCTGGATCCGCCAAAGTTGCGCTAGGTAGCACTCAAGAGTCACTACTATACCCTAACAGTGTATTACTCGATTCACTGACGGTGTGAGGAAAATTGGATTTCACCTGCGGTTATTAAATAAAGACTACAATCTGAATGGGGGGGGGGGGGGGAGCAACCCACCATTGGGGGTGGGGTGGCAAATAGTAATACACTATGCATGTATGATTTTATAAAATTTAATACAGTGTAAAAAAAAAAAAAAAAAATTTGATTGGGGGACCATGGCCCTTCGTGCCCCCCCCCCCCCACCCCACCCCTAAAGTTAAGAGCTCAACATATTATCTTGAGTTCTCAACTTATTATTTCGAGCTCTTGGTTGGTCATGTTGAACACTTGACTTATTATCTCGAGCTTCGACTTATTATGCCAGAATCTCAGCTTATTATTTCGAGCTCATGACTTATTATCTCGAGCAATCAAATTATTATGTCAAATGCCCGACATTAACTCTCATCAACATGCTTGTCGTTTTCTTTTGCAATTCTCTCTTTGGTTGTACAGTCCTGATACAGAACTCCTGAAGTAATAAGTCAAGCGCTCGAGATAATAAGTTAAGCCCTCAAGATAATAAGTCGAGCACTTGAGATAATAAGTCGAGAGTTTGAGATAATAAGTCGAGAGTTTGAGATAATAAGTCGAGCACTTGAGATAATAAGTCGAGAGTTTGAGATAATAAGTCGAGAGTTTGAGATAATAAGGCGAGCACTTTAAATAATAAGTTGAGTTATTTTTCTGTTCGATCACGTTAATGGAAAGTGGACCTTATGTTGAGATCTCGACTTTCTATCTTGAGATCTTAATTTATTACGTTGAGCGCTCGACATATTATCTCGAGCTAACAATCAATCTAATTAAAATTAGCTCCACTACCACATGTAATAGTGGAGCTAATTTTAATTAGATTGGCTAACAATGAGTGTGTACTAAATATTTCACCGTAGTATCTATATTATTGTGGGGGTTTTAAGATTGTAAGAAAATAATGTTTGAGGCCTTAGTACATTTTAAATTACTGGTATTTTGGTGTTTAACATAATTACATAAGGTTATTTCGACACTTGCTCTTGATAGTTAAATTTCTTAATGCAGCCCTCTGCTGTTACGAGCGTTGTAGGTGAAAACGATGGGGAGTGCAGTAATAATATTTGGATTGTGCTCTAGAACAAATATATTTTATGACTATACTATCAAGTCTGTTTTCGACGTTCAGCACTTATATCGAAATTAGTTTCCAGTATAATTCGTCATTCACCCGAAGAATTTCGTATAAATTCGGCATAATTCCGAATGTTTTCAAATTCTTTTCAAATCGCTAACATGATTCTGGTTTTGATTGTTCGAATGAAAGGTCAAGTGAACATGACTTTCAACGGGATGATGTCAGATCCACATGGAGCTGAATTTTAATCGGTTTCTAAAGACCACGAACCACAATTTTATTTATTTTAAATTAACAAACCGATTTGGAGTTGTGAATTCAGTGGCTAGCCATCTCTTATAGCCTACATGTTTGGATTAGTGCTCCATAAATAGCCGAACTGTATCACCAAGTGTTTAAAACCTGGTGTTGATAGCTCGTTTTATGTCGATGATTTTCAGATTTGCTACAGTATCATGGAACGTCAGTTGCAGCTTTGTTTGAATAAACTTCAACAATGTGCAACTGACAATGGATTTCGATTTTCAGTCAAAAACCGTCTATATGCATATCTGCCAGAAAAGAGGTCACCATTTAGATACTCAGCTGTTTCTGAACAAAAATCCGTTTCCAGTTTTGTGGAGGCGACTAACATCCTGGGGGTTATTTTTGACAGAAGGATATCTTTTGTTCCTCATTTACAGTATCGTAAAAAGAAGGGATTAAAGGCCCTCAATATCTTAAAAGTTATTGACAAGACTGAATGGGGAGCAGATCGAAAGGTTATGCTCCGACTTTATAGATCTTTAGTTAGGTCTAAATTTGATTATGGGTGCATTGTTTATTGGTCAGCACGTAAGTCTTTCTTACTTGCAACACCAGGGACTTAGGCTTTGTATTGGTGCTTTTAAACTATCTCCTGTGGAGAGCTTATACGTCGATGCACACGAACCTGGTTTGGGTGCTAGACGTGCAAAGTTTTCTCTGCAATATGCTATAATTATTAAATCAATGTCAAAACATCCTGCACATAATGCGGTGTTTGATAACAAATGTATGAAGTTAATTGATGTGAAGCCGACTGCCATTTGAATATTTGGTCTTCGCATTAAGCATTTTTATCAGTTTGCAACATTGATTTAACCGACATTTTGGAAACGCCATCATATTTTGTTTTGCCACCTTGTGCATTGTACCGTGAATACATCCCTGTTTACACAGACGGATCACTGGATGGGTATTTTGTGCTACAGTTTTTCCATCAGACACAATAATTTCCATGAGATTGCCCGATTCAGAATCAATCTTTATTGTTGCAATTTGGGCAATTATCAAAGTCCTGGAACAGATTACGGATTCATGTGCATCCAAATACATTTTTTTTACAGATTCACTTTCGAATCTCCAAGCTCTACAGTACATGAAATTGGAGCATCCCTTGGTTGGGATGATGATACGAAAGTGTCTTTTTATAAATTGCCAATAAAGATGTTATATTTTGTTGGGTACCCAGCCATGTTGGCATTAAGAGCAATGAAAAGGCAGATTTTGCTTCCAAGTCTGCTTTGAATTTGTTCCATGTCGGTGTTGGTGTCCCTTACATTGATTTTAAATATCATATTAACCAATATATCATTTCGACTTGGCGGTTGCGAACAAGCTTCATTTTGTCAAGACGGCCTGGAAGAGTGGCAGTCCTCCTACAGGCGCTGCAGGAAGGATGACGTATTGGCCATACGTATTTGACCCATTCATTTATTTTAAAGAAGGACCCTCCTCCTCAGTGTGAACATTGTCAGTGTACACTGACTGTGCACCACATTTTGGTGGAGTTTAATCATCAGAAGTCAACGAGAAATGATATATTTGGCAACAGCAATGTTTTGGAATCTTTTAAATTCCACCAAGAATTAATTTTAAAGTTTTTAAAACATTTTGATTTCTATACAAACGTTTTAAAATATACTTATCTTAATTTATGATTTGTATTATACTTTTCCCCACAGCTCCTTATATTGTGGTGTTACATAATTATATAAATATTTTCATATATTTATTATTTGTAACACCCAATAGCCGATGTGTATTTTTGTGCTGGGGAGTTGTTAAACATTCATTCATTCATTCTCACAAAAATAACACGTCAAAACGGCGTTAAGCAAAATGGTTATAAATATAATTGATAACTTTTTACCATCTATAGAAATATTCGAATAATATAATGACAAGAAATAGTGTATAGATTTGATATCAGCAACGAATTAGGAGATTCGTGTAATTTGTGAGACTTTGTTTGGTCGGTGACACTGTATTGTCATCAACTGTAAAATAAATAAATAAGAATAATACATTTTTAAAATGCGTTACAGATTTAGTTCAAAGTAATTTAGCGTTGCTTCAAATAATCATTTATACTTAACGCAAATTCTTAAGCAACCTAGACAGCAAAATATATTATTGTTCGAATGTTAACCAATATTAGTTGCACTAGCTGTTGTTAATTTAAAAACGAATCAAATAAGTACTGACGTTAGAACACGGGACGGGCCAGAATGTAATATTAATATTGTGCGTTCGATGTGTAAATATCTTATTAAATATGTTAAATACTTAAATCAGTTTTAAAGTTTTTGAGACCAAGCGGAAAAAAAACTATTTTTATACAAAACAAAACACGAGAATGTTGCCACACCTACATATCACCTTCTATGAGCTAATTTCACAAAACAGCGCAAGATTAAACATTACGGTAGATGGAGTGCTGTAAAGACAAAATAAAATTAATTATGTTTACTTCAAACTATATTTGTTGTACCGTTAACAGTAATACACATCGTGGTTTACTCGTAGATTTACGATATTTGTTGTACTGTTAACAGTAATACATATTGTGGTTCAGTCGTAGATTTACGATATTTGTTGTACTGTTAACAGTAATACACATTATGGTTTACTCGTAGATTTACGATATTTGTTGTACTGTTAACAATAATGCACATTGTGGTTTACTCGTAGATTTACGATATTTGTTGTACTGTTAACAGTAATACACATTGTGATTCAGTCGTAGATTTACGATATTTGTTGTACTGTTAACAGTAATACGCATTGTGGTCGAGTCGTAGATTACGATATTTGTTGTACTTTTAACAGTAATACGCATTGTGGTTTACTCGTAGATTTACGATATTTGTTGTACTGTTAACAGTAATACGTTTTGTGGTTTAGTCGTAGATTACGATATTTGTTATACTGTTAACAGTAATACGCATTGTGGTTTAGTCGTAGATTTACGTTAACGTGCAAAACTAGGCTTACGCCGTTTTGTGAACTTGAGCTTAGGACTAAACGTAACGATAGCGCAAGAGGACATTGCAACCCTAGAAAAACACAAAAGATGCCTGTTTTAGTTTTAAAATGCAGTTCTGGCGAAGGTCAACTATTACTTTGTCCTGATTCTTTTTGCACTGCCACCCGTGGAACATTTTGTTTTCAAAATCTTGATTAGCGATATTTCTAGTCAATAAAAAATTGATTAGCAACTGCTGTTTAATGTGTAGAGAATTGCGACGCGATACTTAACAGCACGATCCCTGCTACCCCACTAAAAGTAGTTGTTGACGAGTTTAATAATCGTCTTCGTAGATTTTCTGGTAGATGAACAGACGTAACCTGTATAAAGCAAAATGGAAGCACTGCAGAGTTGGTAGAATGAAGACAACAATACCCAGGACGATGCCAATTGTGATGTCTGGATGATTCCAGTCCAGCAAGACTATGTAGACAACGTTGGAGTGGTCCACAGACCAGAATATGACGCTGAATATGCCATAGACGACGCAGTACATGCCGGGGTAGACGATGTGTAGCAGACGTACTGGCCTCGGGCAGAAAACAACATCAGCTAAGACGAACACTGTATTTGTCCCGTGAACATTTGAATCATCAAATTGTAAACCAGGATAGCCCACTACGTGTTTCACTTTGTCATATATAACAGCAAAATACACAACGGTGACTAATATAGCTCAAACAAATTCTATGTTCCAAAGGACCCATGACATTTTAAGATACCATGGCATCCTGATTTTCATGATGGCTGGATCTTGTAGGTACTGTACATGTGATGTCACGTTGCCGTGTGTGACGTCTTTTCTATTCGGTATTTTCAAACTCTATCTTTTAGAATTAATTAGCTCATGTTTTAAATTAGACATATCATCACAGTTGTTAAATTCCTTTGACAAGCGTGGATTTCTTCCAGAGCAAACAGGTTTTTTGGTTGAAATAGTTTTTACGTTTTTATTTAAAATCGATGTTTCTGGTTCTAACCTTGACCTTGCTCGGCAGTGACACCAGATAGCGACACTGGCGGTGAGCACCAAGCGGAGAGTGAGTGTCAGGTAGGTCCACGTGGTTATGTACGCCATAGAGTGGTGCTGGAGTTTGAACCCAGTGTCGGGCGCCGTCTCCGTGAGGATCATATTCCTTATGAAGGCGAACAAGGCGTAGGCTTCCACCGCTAGGCGGTAAATTATGAAAACTGGCCAGGGAAACCGCCACTACAAGAAAAGACAAGTTGATATTATTCACTAGTATATGACTATTTTATAATGTCATTCTGAATGTATAGGTAACCATGCATGTATGTACGCATGTATGTATGTATGTACATGTATGTATCTATGTCAGAAGTGGATCTAAATTTTGCGACAGTTATAATTTTATTATATATTAAACTTCCCCCAAAGTTCCCTTCGCCAGTTAAGAGAAAAGTTGCCACCCTAATAGTTACTGATCAGAAACACAAACTTAGAAAGTAAAACACAACTTTACTTGACAAATACAAAAGGAGAAGGAAGAGTGAAAAAACAAAGGCGATTACTTTCACCCAATACACCTAGGGAGATAACTCCAACAAAGGTTGCCAACATAATATCTGGCGTAACCACTTTTTTTCTTCTTTTTGTTTTTGTACTGTTAATGTTAAGGTTAGAACTTACTGTCTGTAAGTATAATAAATTTATGGTTACTATTAAAACAAAACACAAAATCGTCAAAATCGACGCGGTAGATGTTCTTGTCATTGGGGTCTGGAATAAAACATGGTAAACGATAGTTAAATGCAGATTCATGACACTGACACAGTATATTTCTATGTCGTGGTTAGAACAAAAACATGGTGAATGTTAGTTCAACACAAAATCCTTAAATCGACCTGGTAGATTTATCCGTCGTCGTGGTCTGGAGGGGAGTAGCGAGTCCTCCGTTGTTGTGTCCAGGATGTTGTCCAGTGATTGTGAAGATATGTCTGGTAGAGGCGAGGCGATCTCAGTTGGAATCGGAGGAAGATCATAACTTGTGTCAACGTCAGGATCTGGGGGTGTTTCTTCATCATTATCTGTGTCACCGGAAGTACACTGTGGAATTTGACATGTCTTGTTTGGTACTAGGTAACACTCAGAATGTTTAACACGATAACAGTTATTTCTAAGTTGTGATCCAACAAATTTGCGGATGTCGCACCATGGCCCGTCAATGTTCACAACAAGATATCGATTACGTGCACATGTCTTATTTCTGTCACAATACAGATACACTAAATCTCCAATGTGTACTGAAGGCATGGTTGATTGGATTCCTTTAGGAGTTTTGGATAATTCACTGTGTGGGTGGTTTGATAATCTGGCGGAGTGTTGGTCTGTAATAAGTTGTTGGTCAGAAAGGGGTAATTGGCTGCTTGTGAATTGGTCTCTCCGAGTCCACATTTCACGAGATGATACGCCACGGTTTCGAATGCGGGAATTGAGACTAGCGACTGCTATGGCTAACTCGGTAGGAGTAACAGGACCACGAGTAGGATCTTGATGACGGAGTTCATTTTCCAATTCTTGTATTGCTCTTTCAGCAACTGGGTTTTTGTTTATGTTCTTGACCCTACCGATTTCAAGAGTGATTCTGTGTTTGTGTAGGAAACTGTCATTTGCCAGCGTGAGAAAGCCTGGAGCAGGATCTGTGCGGATGACTGCTGGGGGTCCGTCAAGAGGGCGTAATTCTATGCACAAACGAATCAATGCCTGTCGGATGACATCACTACGTTCATTATCAATCAGACAGGCGCCTGTAAAGGCTGTAACACATTCCCTCACAACTATGATGACTTGGCGTTCTCGTTTAAGTATATCCGCAGCAAAGAGACTGCCTACAGTCTCAGGTGGATTACTTGAACTTTGTTCGACAATGGTAGATGGAGTCTTGCGCAGAGCAGCACACTGATGGCAGTTGTTGGATACAGAGTCAATGGAACGATCCATGTCAAGCACAAAGAAGTATCTTTGAACTACCTTCTTTAGTTGAAATGCTGATGGGTGATTCAACTGAATATGTAAAGCATTGAGGAGACCTTCTAGAACTTGTCGGGGAACAACAATACATTCTCGTGTGGGGAATAGTGGATTAGTTCGCTTTACGACGAGGAGACCATCTTTGGCAATGGTTACCGTATTGATGTAACGTTTAACATCTTTGATGTTGGTGAGCTTCTTCGAAGGGCGAGTACCTTGAATCAGGTGAGAATGGGTACGCCGTAAATCCTTGCACTCTTCTTGTAGTGAGTGCCAAGTTGATCTTGTGGTGAAGGGTATCCGAGTCTTACCTGATAGTATGTCATCTATGAGAATGTGTCGAACCACAGAATTTTCAGTTTCTTGGATGAAAGTACATATTTGACACGATTCATTGTGACACTCTGGAGCATTTCGGCTAGCAAAGTCTGATGGGATATTTGCATTACCAGCTAGATGACGGACGGAGGCTTGAAATCTGCTGACTGTAGATAGAAAAGTTGAAACCCGAGGACTTGCTGAAAATTCGCCACGGCATAACTTCTCAAAAGCAAGGACGCAAGGTTTGTTGTCAGTGAGGATGATAGGTTTCAGACTGGACTGGATGATATAAGGACTGAAGTGTTTTGTGGCAGCGGCAATCGACAGCGCTTCAATTTCACATGGTAACCATGTGACTTGACGTGGTCTGAGTTTTGCGCTGAAGAATCCTGCAACGCGAGGTTGATTGTGGCGAGTTACATACAAGGTTGCTCCTATGCCTGGATCCTTAACAGCTCCATCTGTAACAATCCAAAGTTGGTCTTTTGGGTTTGGGAGAACGATTGCTTTGTTTGACGAGAGCATTGTCTGGGCATGAGAAAAGGCATCATGAAGGTCATTGCTCCAAACTATTTCATCTTTTGACTGACGACCTGTGACAATATCATCGAGAGGGGCAAGGATCTTCGAACAGCCGGGTATAACGCGGGCGAGAATTTTGTATGCACCAATGAATGAGCGCAAACCATAGACTGTGTTGGGAGGCGAACACGACGCTAAAGTAGCGATGCGGTGAGGACTAGCCTGAATACAGCCTTGTTGCCAATTCCATCCTAAGATTGTGGTTGATTGTGGAGTGATTATTGTTTTGTGTGCTGACAGTCTTAAGTTGTTGTGTCGAAGGGCTGTCAACAACCGACGCCAAGTGTTGATTAATTCTTCAGGGGTATTTCCGCCACAATACAAGTCATCAGCGAGTTTAGTGACAACCCCTTCCGTCAATAAATCTCCCAGAACTCTACACATAAGTTCCTCTAGTGCAGTTTGTGAACCTGGCATACCCATTGCCGATCGGGTGTATACACGGATACCGCGAAACGGAGTAGCGACGCCACAATACTTCATGGAATTCTTGTCAAGTGGTATTTGATAGAAAGCACTGGACAGATCAGTGGTAATAATATATTTCCATTGACCGATTTGTCTCAATGTTGAATCTACATCGGGTAACAGGGATGGCTGAGGTTTGGTGTAACGACCAACATCACCGAATGATGTGACCAGGCGATGGCCGCCTGATGGCTTTCTGACAAGGAAGGAAGGGTTAACGTATTCAACCTTGATACCTGCATCTTCAGGACGTTTGAAAACTCCCTTGTCCTCGAGGTCGTCGAACATCTGTTGAAGTTCTCCGAGTTGCTTTCTGGAGTACTGGGGTACTCTTCCCTTCCTCTGAGGAGGTTGTACTGGACCCATGTTAACTACTGCTTGGAATGGACCACTGGCACCATTATAGCATTCTATGGAAGGGTCAAATACATCATCATATTCCTGAACTAGAGCACTGAATTCCTTTCTGATTTCTGGAGAGAGAATACGGTGAGGGTCTATTTGAATTTGGTCTGAGAACTTGCCATATGACTGTGATTTGATATTTGTTCTGGGGAGATGTGGTTTGTCACTGACATTGTCAACTTCTGGGATGAATACTGGTCGAATCTGGCAAAAATGTTCATTTTTCCTCAGGAGTTGTGGACTGTCGGTTGTGTTTGGTATGCGAATTCTCCCCGAAACACTTTGGAGCAGACTGTGTGGAGGCCATGTTTTGGCTTGTGTAGCATGAATGTTATCGGTTCGTGGTTCAGCACAGCATATAAATCATCTTGAAGTGCATAGTCATCGGGCACTGGTATTTCAACATAGTCACCGGGCCACACTGTGGTAGTAGTGGGTAGTGCTCTGAGTACACAAGCTCGGCGAATGGTGTGTTGATCCTTTGTTTCGGATATAGAGTCATAGTGAACAAGTGTACCATCTTTAAGACTTATCTGACGTCTTGCAGGTCGAATGCCGATGTCGTTACTTTCCATAAATGGTGTCCCAGCAAGTATGTCTACGTCTAGTTGTTCCACGATCAAGCCTTCAAAATGGAATTCCTTATCTCCCCGAGAGAAAGTGGCAGTAGTTTCTCCAATCACATGCAAGGGAGATGAGCCATCTGCTTGATGAGCTGATTGTGATGTTTTCTTGATGTGAAATCCCAATGCTTGTGCAGTTGATAACCTGACCATGTTTCCAGTGGCGCCGGTGTCAAGAGTTACTCGAACATTGTTATGTTTGTAAAACACATTTATGTGGGGTGACTGTCTGATCTGTACTCTCAGTGTAGAAGCACTAGAAGACTGGTGAGATTCAGATGGCGATTCGTTTTGTTCGTCGTCATCAGTGTCTGCAGAGTCCTGGTTGTCAGCTATGTTGATTATTTGTCGAGCTTTTAGAAGGAATTTGCGATCACTTTCAGGAAGGTGTTTGCAACGGCTCAGGAAATGATCATAGGAACGGTCTGCTGCTTTGCATATGGGGCATACTTTGGATGGCTTCCGAGAGGTAAAACGCTTAGCCTGTTGGTGTCTGGGTATTTGTTGTGACCGCCATGCTGAAGAGCGCATGACCTTTGCATCTTCAGATGTGCGTAATTCATCGATTAATGACGGCAAAGCTTGTGATATTTCTGGCTTGATTGATGCTAAAGTTCTTGATCTAAGTTCTGTGCCATACCTTTGTTTGATAAGTCTAGGTAGGTCTTTATTGATAAGTCTCAGCCACTGAAGAACAATGAAGTTCTCAAGAGATGGAGACATTTCCTCATCTTCAGCAATATGGTCACCATGGTGACTGATGCCACTATCATGTGTGAGTAGATTGTCTTCTACAAATGCAGTTAGGCGCTGAAAGAGATCTTCCGGTCTTTCCTCTGGCTGTAGTTGAATTTCATCAAAATCCAGAAAATGACCCCCGGTGGATTGGAAGCCAAAATGTAGGCGTATTGACTGCCAGATGCAAGGCAGAGATGTGGATGTTTTGATTATGGTGTTGCGAGATATGATGGGGCAATAATTTGCAATTTGTCCCAACATCAAGTCTAAGTAGTTGCTTTTTTGTTGAGCTGTAAGACGTTGTCTTGCTGGGATATGTTCACCATCGTCAGCGAAACCTCTTGTGGGTTCTGCACGGGACTTCTTATCCCACGTATATCCATCGGCCAGGAAACGGCTGAAGTTGGGATCGAGTGACAACGTGTACACTATATTTTGACGCCAGTTTTCGAATGAATTTACTGTTTCTACTTTTGTTAGAGACCATTGTTTTGGAGCGCGGTGTGTCTGTGCCATGGTGTGTTGGTGTTGTAGAACTACGATGAAAGAATGTGTGTTACAGGCGAGCTAAACGTCGAACCGATCAGCTACGTGACGTAGTAAAACTATACAGGACAGCTTACGAGAAAGTCTGCTTGTGTTCAGACGCGTGGTTTCGATACCTGCTGCCACCACGCCAGTTAAGAGAAAAGTTGCCACCCTAATAGTTACTGATCAGAAACACAAACTTAGAAAGTAAAACACAACTTTACTTGGCAAATACAAAAGGAGAAGGAAGAGTGAAAAAACAAGGGCGATTACTTTCACCCAATAGACCTAGGGAGATAACTCCAACAAAGGTTGCCAACATAATATCTGGCGCTTGGCATGTCATTGGGGAATCCCTAAATGAATTTTCTGGATCCGCTACTGTATGTATGTATGTATGTATGTATATATGTGTGTGTGTATGGATGGATGGATAGATGGATGAATGGATTACATAATGTGACTAATTATCCAGAATATCAATGACTGTGGCATGTGCTATCATGTACGTCCTGTGTTTTACTCAGTGGTTTTTGTTTGGTGGTGTTTGTTTTTTTAATTACACTCAAAGTCCCATAATGGGTCTAATTTCAAGAGTAATTTCACGAACTGCTCACGTTTTGAATGAATGAATGGATGTTTAACGACACCCCGACATAAGAAGAGAGATCGACTATTGGGTAGAGCTGGGCGGTATTGAAACTTGAGGTTCGGTATCGATATCGGTATTTTTGGGGTGATTTACCTCGGTATCGGTACGGTATTCGGTATTGACACCATACCGATATCGAGCGCTATTTTCGATATACTTGCTTTTAAATGCATGCCTGTGTTGTGGTTCACCCGCTAATTTCATCAAATTCCATACACAAGGCTCTCGATTTATACCAACCCATTTTGCGTTCGTCAGATATATTATTAGTGTTTTCCGGGAAATATTTTTCAGTACCGAAATTTCCGTATTTTGAAATTTGGTCGGTACGGTAAATCGGTATTGACATAAAACCGATACCGAACGGTAGATACGGTATACCTCTCAGCTCTACTATTGGGTGTCAAATAAGATAAGTACATCAATATGATTATTTCCATTTAAAATTAAAAATCGTTTAATTATGTATTTTGATATTTAATTATGTTTAATTGTGTAAAGAGCTGTGGGAAATATACAACAGAATACAATACAAATATCACGGTAATTTCTAGTATATTTAAATTTTTTGTAGAATACTAAAATCAAGGTAAGTAGCCTATATTTTAAAACTTTGTATGAAAATCAAAATGTTTTTAAAGTTTCAAAATGTGGGTGAAATTTAAATGATTCCAAAATATTTCTGTTGCCAAATATATCAATTCTTGTCAGCTTCAGATGATTATACTCAAACAAAATATGACACACTGACAGTGTTCACACTTAGGAGGAGGATCCTTCTTTAATACATAATAATGTGTAAAATGTGTGTGACCGATGCGAGCACGGCTCAAGACTTCTTCATCTTTCCCGCACCGCCTGTAGGAGGACCGCCACTCTCCCGGGACCAGCATGACAGAATGAAGAATGTTCGCAACCGCACCATTCCAGTCATCTTGCCAAGTCAAAATATGTTGTAAGGATTTGGTAATGTGTGACATTACGAGTGGTGTATTTTATAAATAATATCTGCATTATTGTTGACGTTCGTATTTGAAGAGAATGCACCTTTCATAGAATCGAAGAACGTTTGTTTACTTCTTGTTTGCTTTTAATTTAACGGCAATTTAAATTACTCACAATTCATACGACATATCATTAGATTTGTTTAGCTCGTAGCACGTATGTTATACAAAAATGGAGCCCAGAGCCTTGTTTTGAAATACTTCCTGTCATAAACTGCTGATTTGCAGATGACATTGACCTTGCAAAGGTAAAGAGTGCTATTTGTACCTGATTATGTATTTATAAGATATGTAAAATTAAGTATAGTTAGCTAAAGTAATATATTTATTATTTTAAATAGTTAATTTTAGCATTATTGGCAATGTATCCAATAAAGGGCTAATTCTGCCGTTACAACCAGTGACGGGATCGGCGGAATTGTAGAGAGAAAATTCCGAAAGCGGCTGGAAATCCAGCAATAGCAGAATTATGCCAAACGTAGAATGTGGCGTCACAACCTACGATGGTTTTACGATTTCATAGGCTAAGATGGCTTCGGAAATATGGTCCCAGACTCATTTTAGGCCATGAAACAAAACGTATTAAGAAATAGAAATAGGTTTTGACTACGTATTAATTAAGTTAGGGAATAGGAAAATCAATACCCAGCACATAAAGGTGTAGGTCCCGGGTATTGTGGATATGTATGTGACAAGTTTATTTACAAGTGTATAAAGAATAGTGTGTGCACGCATAATATAAGGCAAGTGCAAGTACACTGATTAGGCAAACAATTGGATATTGTTTGTATTGTTTTTACTTGTGAAGTAAATGCGAGTGAACTAGTATTTGACCTAAACAATTTGAGATATTTTTCAATATCGATTTTTTTTTCAGTCCACAAATCATATTGTCTTCACTGACGGTCAATAATTGATAATTATTTGTATTTTTGAGACTCATTCTGTTGAGTTCATTAACTAATTAGTGAATGTGTTGGTAGATGATTGAGCTCACTCATTTAAGGTGATCACCTGACTTGTTAAATACATTTATAACAGGTGTAAATATTTAATCCTAATATCTTATACCACCTTGTTAGATCAACCAAAGTTCGTATATTACGTTACTGTTACTTTATTTACGTGCCTATATTCAAAGTAGATTCAGGCATGTCCATCCCACGTCCAGTCTCTGGCAAGGCCAGTGGTTGAGCATCGGACAGACATTTCCCTTACATCACTTGTATAATCTTATTAAAATCCATTAACGCTATATTCCTCCCCCCGTAAACCAAAATTATTATTTTAACACAATTCCAAAAAATAAAATAAAATAAATTACTTTTGGTTAACCAATATACATACAAAATATACACACACAAAATTCAAACAAACACGACCACTTTGAGAAACTGAATAAAGTCCATTGCCCATTGGTTCCGAAGAAACACACAAGTTCATTTAATGTCACTAAAAAAATATTGAAGCGTCTCTCTCAGGCGGAAATAAAAACAAAATGAAAACGATTCAAGTCCATTGTCCATTAACTCTGAAAAACACACCATATGTATTTAAGGTCTCTGCGAACTGGAAGTATCCCTCTTAGGCGGAAGTAAAACCCCTGGTTCCTTGAACTTTGATTTCCTTTCCTCAATTGGCATTGACCTTGACGTGGTCTCATAGGCTTCTATGTGTCCATAATGATGTACTTTGCACAGGTGGGCATTAAACTTTGCCTTTTTTTAACAGTTTCCGTCCACACAAATGGCATTTATACACACGAACAGTGAACACATGATATATAGCGCAATGCCTCATGAATGACCGGTATGTCGAATACACCTTCTTATTACAAGCAGGGACTGGACAACTCATTTCCTCTTCAGGAAACGCTCTTCGATCATCTCTCATTTCAAATCCCAGTCCTTCCATACCAACATCATTAGCTTGAGCCATCGCTGAAATTACTAAATCATCTAAATATTAGCATTTCATTTTATTTTCAACAAATTTTATATCTTCCTTTCCCAATTAAAACAAATCAACCACTCTTCTTCTTCTTCTTCTTCTTCTTCTTCTATTATTATTATTATTATTATTATATTTTATCAATTTAAAATCATGAAAAAAGTAACAACAAACAAATAAATAAAACAACATATGTTTTTAAAATATCAACATATCCACCCCTTCTTTACGAAACCCTAAAAAAATGTATGGGTTTTGAAAATGAAAAGAAAATATGATAATTTTGCCCTGGGCCGATCAGTGTGAAACTCCAGCTTGTTTCCCTGTTTTGATATATCCCAATCCTTAAACCGCAGCTCACGGTCAATGGAAATCACATGTTTCCAATTAGAATGTATCTTAAGGAAGGTAGACAAACTACCCTACACCTCTCTTCAAGAATTACCAACCTCCACCATTCTCTTACCACGTATATATTATATATATATATATATATATATATATATATATATATAATACCACAATATATAAAATATAAACCACAAAAAACCCTAATAATAATATTTTAACATCCTTATCCCTTCTAACTAGCAATACAAGTCGAACGTCTTTTATACTAAATTCTACACTGTATTCAAGGTGAATATCTCGATGGTACAAGTATCCTACGAACACAGCGAGATCCCTTTTCAAGAACACGTGAATCAGTTAACTCAACATCTAACTCATGCTCAACCAAACAGTCATCAATATGAAATTGCAGACTTCCAGAATCCAACACCCCATCTTCCAAATCATCAGATGGATTCTGATCAATCCAACTTTCAGGAATCTCCAACCACTCATATGATTTTAAATGATCAACATGAATCATGATTGGTTTGTTTTTCGGTGTTTTCTGAATCTGAACAGTGGGCTTGATGCGCGGTCGGTGTGGGATCGATCCCCGTCGGTGGGCTCATTGGGCTATTTCTCGTTCCAGCCATTGTACCACAACTGGTATATCAAAGGCCGTGGTATGTACTACCCTGTCTGTGGGATGGTGCATATAAAATATCCCTTGCTGCTAATCGAATAAGAGCAGCCCATGAAGTGGCGACAGCGGGTTTCTTCTCTCAACCATATGTCTGACGCAATATAACCGCAATTACAATGTGTTGAGTGCGCCGTTAAACAAAACATTTCTTTCTGAACAGTGGCATCACTCAACATTAACCCAACACTTTATAGGGACCTGTCCAACCCATCCCCAGACTCCTTAGGAGGATACCAACACCAGACAAAACTATTTTCAACAAACGTTCGTGGGTTTTAAACATTTAACTTTTGCCTGAGGGCACTTTTATCTAAGTGTTTTCTTGCAACTTTGAAAGAGTTTCTCAAACTATTCTCCAACCATGCCACATACTGAACCTGACATGGCTGAGTTTCTTTATCTGGAGGATTTGCAACCATCAACTCAATTGGAAAGGTTTTTTCTTGTCCAAACATAAGAAGATTGGTACTGTTATGAACCGATGCTCGATAAGCCATCAAAACATATGGAATATGATCATCCCAATCATCACGGTTTTTATTAAAGCCGCACACCCTAGTTCCATCCAGCGAAAATAAATTATAATGTGGTTAATCTACAAACCTGTAACACACTTAGATCACGTTTTTATCAAATGGAGTTAAAAAGCAGGTTTTATAAATACCATGGGAATCCCCATGTCCCAATTGCTTGAAATAATTTTGAAAGTTAGTATTCTGATGTCACCGGTAGATGTCGCTCGAAGCACAACAATGCCTATGTCACGACAAATTTCACAGACTTTGGGTGCGTTCGTTTCACCTCTCCTGGACATGTTCCAACTGTTCTGTCCTGGTTGTATCCCCTCTCCAGATATCGTAAGATTAGCAAAATTATTGGTTTTAAGGGTTTGTAACGTTTTGTATTGAGACACTTACTTGTCTGAACTTTATTGTTACTAAAAATGTTCACGAACTGTGAAGAAAAATCTCACAAATGAACAACAACAAATCGGATGTTGATTGCGCGAACCGTGCACGAGAAAACAAACCGAACCAAAATGATAACGGTCACGTGATATACCAATGTCTGTGACATTGAAATGGAAATATCCCCTCTAAAAATAGATTGGACCTCGCTTGCTTAACGGTTTTTTCTCAACAACACGTCTTGTGAAAAAAATGCAAAAAATGCATTTCGTGGTTTTACAAACATCAGGATTACCAAAAAGCACTTCAGGTGAATGGAAATGTGTATTCTAAATAATAAAATGTAAGTAAAGTGCAATTTTATTTGTGAAAAATGGGGTTTAATAGCGAAAAACAACGCCGTAATGGTTAACAACTAGCCGTAACTAGTCCCTTTAACAAAACCAGATAACATTTGTTTTAAAGTTCTGTTAAACCGTTCGACAAAGGCCACTAATGAAAAAAAAAATGTTTCTTAATTATGCACAGTTGACGAACACTTTGTTTAATGTTTCATTTTAAAGAAAAAATTCAGTTTGTCAAGCGTCTGGTCCGGTGTAAACGGAATGCAAGTCCGTAGGAATAGTTGTCTGGCCGGACTTAGTCTCCTAGGAATGCAGGTCCTAGGTCTAATATACCTAGGAATGCAAGTCCTATGACTTATGTTCCTTAGGAATACTGGTCTGATTGCCAGGATATTAAGTCCGGGTCGGACTTGCATTCCTGGACAATCAAAATTTAAGTCCGGTGGTACATATAAAAAATCAATTATAAATGTAAACAAAATGAAAAGCAGTTTCCTTTCTGGTTTATTTAATTAACTTGGGATACTGGCGCCTCTCCTTATTTAAATATTTTCTATTTATTCCAATATTTTCCATTTATATCATTTGCAAGAGTATGTACACATTTTGTTGACCTTATTACCTGAGCAAAACCAAGGTCTTTATTCGTTGCCCATTGTTTAAACATTTAAAAGTAACTTGAAAATATTTTCCATAATTCGAAGCATGTATTAGTACTCGCAGATAAGTATAACTTGCCCATCTGATATACCAACACAATTATCTGTTAGACATTATATAGTGGTATTTGATAATAATAATAATAATAACTCGACTATAAAAATGTGATATTTGCGTTATATAAATTATGATATAAATTTTTAAGTGTGTGCCTTTTTGTCAATAATGTTGCAGGCGCGTGTACGTAGGGTGTGGGGTGGGGTGGCGTGGTCTAAACACCCCTCTTCAAAACAAATGTCTAGCTGCCACAGTCTAGTCCTCCCCCCTGCATAATTTACTGAACATGTGCCTGCTTTGTCAATTTTGCTCATTTTCAAAAATTAATTTGGTCTAACATATGACATATCAGACTCTGGGCTCTATGATATCTTAGTCCCAACCAACCAACCAACAAATTATGTTAAATGGTTATCATTAAGGTTTATCAATTAATAGAAATAGTGAGTTTTAGCAGCTCAGTTACACCGACTAAGATAAAACAGTAACCCCTGAACAATTATCATACTGTCAATAATATGCACACACAATTTACAAAGATATTTTTAAACAGACTAACTATTCATGACACTTTTACACCTGACAGTTTTGGTCACAAAAGGCATTCAGGCTCCCTTTTTGGGAGTAGGGGTTGGGTGGGGTGGGGTCAGGCTGATTTTTATTGCCCGAGTGAAACGAAAATGTCCGAATCTGGAAGACAACGTATATTTATATTCGCATTACTATCAAGACGCTATATAGGATTCCAAACAAATCAGTCTGCATTTTTACATGGATTACAACTAATATTGTGAATAGAATGATGGAAATACATGGTGAAGATTTCAGGCCAGCTCATTTTGCCCGAAAGTGTCCATTGCCCCCCCCCCCCCCCCCCCCCCCCGAGTCTCAAACCCTTATGATGTTCTTAATGGCCAGGTATAACAATACAGAGACCCTTTCCCCAACTCGTCTCTTATGCTTATGATGGTGAAAACTGCCATAAGACAGTCAGTGATAATTAATTTTAAGTGTTTTGATGCTATTTTTAATTATTAATTAGAAAAAGGTAATTTTTCATGCTTATTATTCCTGTTATTTTTTATTGTAGTAAGGCCTAACTGGTTATTATAGTACTAGTACTAACTACTAGAACTAAGTACAGTTGTCAAAGTTTTATTACAGGGATTTTCAGGAATCATATATAATATATATATATATATATATATATATATATATATATATATATATATATATATATATATATATATGTAATAAGCAAAATATCGGAAATAAATTCCAGAGGACTAGGTATACTAGGATTGAAAGTCCTGGAGTACCAGGAATAAAAGTCCCACGGATTTACATTCCTCGGAATCCACGTCCCACAGACTTACATTCCTAGGATTACAAGTCCCTCAGACTAGGATTCCGAGGAATGGAAGTCCGATCGGACAAAGATTAAGAAAATCACAAATAAAAAGATTGTGATTTACCGTCAAAATATAAACTTATAAAACATATTATTAAAAATTATGTTGGTATATACAGAAATTGTCTTTTGCTGTTCGCCAAATGTTAAGTTTTTTGGAGTTACCAGTTTTCATTCATATATATATATATATATATATATATATATATATATATATATATATATATATATATATATATATATATATATATATAAAACAATTTTGGGCTACACATTGTTTTTTTAGATATATATTTCTACGTGTTGAACACATGAACACATAACCTACTTTATATCTGTAATTGCATTATATACTTTTGAAAAAAGCAACATATTCGTCCTACTTCAATATGCTGACAAAAATGTAAGACGATTACAAAAATTCACTCACGTATCTGATCCACAAGTCTATGACGTAAAAAAAAAAAATTAAGTTAATACTCAAACTTAAAAATAATATTTTGACATAGAGATTTGAACCCATAGTATTCTTAAGATACTCGTATACTTATCCATCACACTACATTGGAAGGCTGCCAAAATCTCACTTTTTTTCTCGTGTCTTTCTGGCAGCTCGTGCAAATTGCAGAGTATAATACACGGACATCTAATTTGCCGGACTAGTATTTTTGTCACTGCTGTAGAAGGAATTTAAGTCCGGTAACAAATCCTAGGATAAAAACAACTTAAAAATAAATCACGTATCAAAGTCCGGGTAGGACTATGGTTCCTAAGCTATGGAGGTCCGATAGGACTACTGTTCCTACGGACCTTCGTTCCTTTTACACCGGTCTGTGTTTTACCAACACCCATCGCTAACACTTGATGTCAATACTGATAGGCTTTACGTTCATACCAGTGAATAGTTATCTCTCTTTTTTAATGAACTGATTCTTAATTAACACAATTTATACACTCAAAATTATTTACAATTGTTAATAACAATGTTATGAATGGATTATTACAGTAGAGGCACAAAGATGTAGCATACCTTTCGCAGATCGAATATGGGCAAAAACGCCGACATTGTTAACTTTCGTCGAAAAATACGATTCGGCAACATGTCTCTCGAACACACTTACGTAATGTTTTATATTTTCGCGGTGTTTTTGCAGAAAACATACAGACGATTCAGAAGATCTATGGTTATCATAGGTACAATAAATATTTTCGAAGTTCTGACCCGTCAAAGGTCAGAAAAATATAATTTGTTCGATGTTGCCAACACGATTTTTAACATTTTGACGTGTGACGCAGAATCTCAACTTCGACTGCACTAAATTGAAGCGGCGGTCTTCTGGCCTCAGATTACAGTTATCTTTCCATTTGGTTGTCCGGAATCCGGAAATCCGGAAATTTGTCCGCGTAAGTAGTCTGTTGTTTGACTGTGATTATTTGATGGCAGACAATTATGAAGTGGCAACTATTTGATTGAAGTTGACAGGGGAGAGCATGTAGTTTGTAAACATGTGTAACTTGTTGACATTGAAGACTTGTTTGTGGAAATTCTGGCCCATGCAAAAGTAGTGCTTTTTGTGTAAAATGGATGTACTCCGGCCAGGTTTAGTGGGTGTGTTTGTTTAAACTAATATTCTGGGAGAAAGAGATGCCTAAAAAGACACCCAAGTCACCCAGAACCTGATTCCACCAAGACAATGTCGCTGTTTGTGAAATAAAATGTATACCTTGGTTTGCTATAAATATACAAGAGTTGAAAGTATAAACCTGAAATGTAAACAAAAAACCCACCCGAAAACAAAACACAAACAACTTTGAATAATAACGTTAAATATTCAACTTGTTGCAATATCCCGATGTAAATACGCCAAATGTGATTAAAAAATATCATATTGTTGCTAAATATATTGGGAAAACAGAACCTGTTATCATACATTACCAAACAATGGAGATTGTATTAAAAGTAACGTATTTAGCTCTAAACAATTTTGACACAAATAGCGTTACGTAATGTTTGAACGGCCCCTATGTAACAAGATCCGGACGTAGAAAGAACATCACATTCTACGTCCCTCCGGACTAGGTACGGCATGGCCGCACCACTTTTTGTTTTGTTTTGTGGGTTATATTTGTTGTATCTGTGGAAATGTCCATCACAGGTGAATTTGAAAGGATAGTCTGGCAACCTGGAGCCGTACCACTATTTTTACACTGTGCCACCCCTGCACAATATACGCTACGGTCGACATGCAGGTCTTGGTAAATTACTCTCCTACCTTTATTTACCATTTAGTCTAGTGCCAAATCTACAGAAAAGACCCCCAAAACGTTTGATAGGTATTTTAGGGTAGATTTTGTTATTCAGTTGACTTTACATAATTTGGGTATGCTGAATACAAATATGATGGACGACATTCATTCTCAATGTTTTGTCTTTAATCCAGGAGAATCAAAAACAAAATGGCCGCTAATACTGTTTCTAACTGTGGTCACTGCTTGTATTTTTGCTATACAGATCCTTTACAAGATATAATTGTAGATTAAATGAATGAAACTAATAATGTCACAAGATGTTTATTTGAATAATACAATGAATAATGTTACAAGGATGTTTTATTTGATGATTAAAACAAGCAAAGTCAAAAGGATGTTTATTTTGTGACCGTGTATGTAAAACTATGTTTTAAATGTTCAGCATATTTTGCTATAAAATTAAGGAAATTAATAAAATGTAGATACTGATTGTGCATACTGATACAATGAAATTCAGGAATTTATATTTATCTGTTGGTATTAAAGCACTGGTTCTGGCATATACATAGTCCGGTGCAAGTCATGTTGGCTTTCTGGCGGCCACAGTGGCGGGTAACACATGTGCCTCAACAACTGCACCTTATGAGATTGATACACGACTCGGGAATAGGTGTCAGTGTAAGAAGTACATACTTTAGTTGGTCATTTACAATTTTCCACCCATACTCAGTTACTATGTGATATAGCTGGCCTAGGTTCTACAGTGTTGAACCAGATCATGGCCTGTAAATGTGCTCTCGTGATGTGGTGTTTGCCAGCATCATTTGTGGGTGGGAGTAATTGTTGCTGCACCCCTTTCTTAACAACACAGTCCGTGCCTCGTCGGTTGTATTAGCCTCTGGCACATTGTACACTTCGCATATGAACTTCTCACCACACAACAGCGCCTCTTGTGTCAATGGGTCATTTCCCAGCCCGGAGAGAAACCTAGAATTGTTTAAGAAGATGTTCAGTGCTGTGCTCTTGGTATGACTTGATATATATGATGTGGTGTCTGAACCTGTTACTGCATGGAATGACAACAAGGACAATGCTACATTATCCCTGAAATTCCATGCCGCAATAATGTCATTGAAAGACATGAATCTTGGATCCTTGCTTGTTCCAGCATTCATGTATATCTCTATTTATCATGGAACTATGTGCAATCAGCAATAACAACACGTCTGAATCACGTGACGACACTACAGCTTTTGTTTGACTTGGTATACAGGCAGTATACGATCCTACGAGTATCTGCTTCTTCGTGTGCAGGGCTCGAACTTAACGGCAGCAACAACATATAAACTGCCGTCGGTTGGGGGCGTCACCGATGGCACTTTTGTGCCGTCGGATAAACATTACTGCCGTCGGTAAAGCTCCTGACCGACGGCAAAATGTATAAACGTGTATGAACATTATCTTCCAGTATTTAACACGGATGTTTGGGTCCTGGTTGGAGTTAATGGGCGTTTAGTTAGTACCACGCGATGGAACAATAGTCATGTGCGTACCCTTTGTTGTTGTATAATATGTTCTCACTGCATTTTGTCTCCTCGCTTTCGTGTTATGCCGCCCCTTTTGACGTTTGGCAGCTCCATTTGTTGTTTCTGCGCCTCTCTTTATTTTTCGGTATCCTGTTATAATTTACAGCACCCAGCTCCGATGCACATATTTTTCACACTGAAAAACAGCGATCAGTCAGCACACTGGACATCAAAGGAAACAAGCCGCGGTGTGTACGTAAGCGCAACTGTCGAAAAACTTCAGTAGCTTACGGCAGTTATCGGAACGTAATTTAACACTATTTTTAACAGCCTCTGTTGTGTCCCATACCAGTATCCATTTGTATGTTTGATATACAAATAAAAGTTATATTTTCTTTTAGCAATGAAAACATTTTATTTTTATTGTTTCGGCAATCTCCGACTTAAAAAAACCCCCACTTATTTGGCGCCAACTTTGTTACGTGATCAGAACGGTCATTCTGTCTTTTATGTCCACTAACTCGTGTCTGATATTTTAACCTCAGTTGCAGATTTAATTGGTCGTAACTGATGATTTTTACTACTGTCATTTGTTTATTCAACAATTCCTTATAAGATATTAGAAACGTTTTGTTTTGGTTATTTTTTTGTGTTTTTTGGGGTGGGTGGGGGTGGGGGGATATCACCGCTTATAAAAACGGAAGTGGTAGTGTTCATTATTAAAATAATTTATCTTGGGTGCCAAATAATATATGCACTGCCTTTACAAAAACGAAACTACTTTTTATCAACTAGCAACATCAATGTGATCGATTCACCCGATAAAGATGGAAATAAAAAACACCCAGAAAAATGTTATCCCAAGGTAGGGGATCGCTTAAAAAAATCACTTTATTATTTTTCAGATATCTTAAAATCTTTATTAAAATAATATTAAAACTTAGTCTCCCCAAGACAGGCAATGACACAAAGAAATCTCCAAAAAAAGCTACAGAAGTACTGTCTAGTAGGCTGAAAAAGATCGAATTACGTTCGGTCCCGATCAGCAATATGTATGATACTTTGGCTGATATCGGTGATGATGATATGGAGATTTCATCTCCAGATCATTGCCGATCACAAAGACCACCAGCAAAGCCAAAGATAAAACCCATACTTCCTCCCGATGGAAAATAAAGTTATCCAGTGGAACTGTCGTGGGCTTAGGCCCAATTTTGATGAATTAAGTCTTCTAATTCAAAAGTATAATCCTCTTGCGGTGTGTCTTCAGGAAACTTTCCTGAAGGATACTGACAGTATTAACATCAGAGGATTTAATCTCTACCATAAATGTCAACAGAGTGAAAACAGAGCGTCTGGGGGCGTTTCCATTATTGTAAATGAAAACATTCCACAGAGTGAAGTCATATTAAAGTCGACTTTACAAGCTGTGGCCGTAAAGGTCACGGCTCATAAAACTATTACCCTCTGTTCAGTTTATTTACCCCCTCGAAACAATTACAATTTTAGCACTAGGGACTTTCAAGGTCTTCTTGATCAACTCCCTACTCCCTTTATTATCATGGGAGATTTAATGCACACCACACTTTGTGGGGATGCGATGACATAAACACTAGAGGTAAACAATTAGAAGACTTAATTCTCAAAAATGACTTAATATTACTTAATGATAAAAGTCATACATACTTTCATCCTGCAAGTGGTTCTTTCACATCCATTGATTTAACCCTTTGTAGTCCATCACTTTGTCTTGATTTCTCATGGAAAGTTTGTCCAGACCCTTGTGGTAGTGACCACTTTCCAGTTATTTTGGAGAATGATGGACCTCCATCACTTGAAAGAGTTCAGAGATGGAGGTTGACAGGGGCAAACTGGGATCAATTTCGGCATCTATGCAGCACTCGACTGCAACAAACTGCCATGACTGGTGCCGATGATCCCATGTCTTTGTTCACCTCCATCTTGAAAGATATTGCAGAGGAAACTATTCCTAAGACTTCGGCAGTACCGAAGCGTTTCAATAAACCATGGTTCAATAAGACATGCAAAGATGCAATCAAAGAGCGAAACAGGACACTCGAGAGGTTCAAACGCGAACCTACCGGGGATAACCTGAATAGTTATCGCATTGCTCGGGCAAAGGCTCGTAAAACTATCAGACAGAGTAAGAAATCATCTTGGAGAAATTATGTCTCCAAGTTGACTTCTCAAACATCTGTGAAATCTGTCTGGAATAGGATACGTAAAATCAAGGGAAAAGAATCCAATAATACAGTTCGCCATTTGTCTGTCAATGACACGGATGTTACGTCTCATCGTGACATTGCCAATGCATTGGCAGACAGTTTCTCCCATAACTCTTCTTCTTCTTTCAGTACAGATGATTTTACGTCTGTCAGAAATAAAGCTGAAAAGCAACCTATTAACTTTTCATCTGAAAATGTTGAAGTATACAACAGGCACTTCTCTTTGGAGGAGTTGCAGGACGCTCTACGTAGAGCCCATGCTACTTCGGTAGGACCAGATGAAATACATTATCAACTCTTAAAACACTTACCTGAATCATCCTTAATGGTTCTATTAAATATCTTTAACAAAATCTGGATTTCGGGTGACTTTCCTTCTGATTGGAGAAAAGCCATTGTCATTCCTATTCCTAAGCCTGGTAAGGATCCAACAAATCCTACCAGTTATCGCCCTATTGCTTTGACAAGTTGCATTTGTAAAACCATGGAAAGAATGATCAACCGTAGACTTGTCTGGTATCTTGAGTCCCACAAATTGCTTACTAACGTGCAATGTGGGTTCAGGCCTAGACGTAGCACGGTCGATCATCTTGTTAGATTTGAAACGTTTTGTAGGGATGCTTTTATCCATAACCAGCATTTGGTATCGGTCTTTTTTGACCTCGAGAAAGCTTATGATACCACGTGGAAGTATGGGATTTTGAAAGACCTCCATGGCATGGGCCTAAGAGGCCGTATGCCTGGCTTTATCTCAAATTTCTTACAGAATAGGTCTTTCAAGGTACGAGTGGGATCTACGTTATCCGATTCTCACTCCCAAGAGATGGGTGTGCCTCAAGGTAGCATCCTGTCAGTAACTTTATTTTCCGTGAAAAATTAACAGCATCACCCAGTGTTTAAAACCTGGCGTTGATAGCTCGTTATATGTCGACGATTTTCAGATTTGCTACAGGTCGTCCAGTATGAGTATCATTGAACGTCAGTTGCAGCTTTGTTTGAATAAACTTCAACAATGGGCAATTGACAATGGATTTCGATTCTCAAAGTCAAAAACAGTCTGTATGCACATCTGCCAGAAACGAGGTCACCATTTAGATCCACAGCTGTTTCTGGACAAAACTCCGGTTCCAGTTGTGGAGGAGACCAAATTTCTGGGGGTTATTTTTGACAGGAGGCTATCTTTTGTTCCTCATTTACAGTATGTGAAAAAGAAGGGCTTAAAGGCCCTCAATATATTAAAGGTTATTGGCAAGACTGAATGGGGAGCAGATCGAAAGGTTATGCTCCGACTTTATAAATCTTTAGTTCGGTCTAAACTTGATTATGGGTGCATTGTGTATGGGTCAGCACGTAAGTCTTACTTGCAAATGCTAGATCCTATACACAACCAGGGACTTAGGCTTTGTCTTGGTGCTTTCAAAATATCTCCTGTGGAGAGCTTGTACGTCGATGCACACGAACCTAGTTTGGGTGCTAGACGTGCAAAGCTTTCTCTGCAGTATGCTACAAAGATTAAATCAATGCCAAAACACAATGCGGTGTTTGATAATAAATATATGAAGTTATTTGATGCGAAACCGAATGCGATTCGAACATTTGGTCTTCGCATTAAGCAGTTTTTATCAGTTTCCAACATTGATTTAACAGACATTTTGGAAACGCCTTCATATTTTATTTTGCCACCTTGGTGTATCAAACCACCCAAAATTGTATTCGATCTTGTGCATCTAAAAAAATATCGCACAGATGCAGTTATTTATAAACAACATTTCATGGAAATCCAAGAGCGGTACTGTGATTACATTCCTGTTTACACAGACGGATCACGGGATGGGAATTCTGTGGCTTGTGCTACAGTGTTTCCATCAGACACAATAATGTCCATGAGATTGCCCGATTCAGCATCAATCTTTACTGCTGAAATTTGGGCAATCATTAAAGCCCTGGAACAGATTAAGGATTCATATGCATCCAAGTATATTATTTTTACAGACTCACTTTCGTGTCTTCAAGCTCTACAGTACATGAAATTGGAGCACCCCTTAGTTGGGATGGTGATACGAAAGTGTGTCTTTTTATCAATTGCTAATAAAGATGTTATACTGTGTTGGGTACCCAGCCATGTTGGCATTAGGGGTAACGAAAAGGCAGATGTTGCTGCCAAGTCTGCTTTGAACTTGCCCCGTGTCCATGTTGGTGTCCCCTACAGTGATTTTAAATTTCATATTAACCAATATATCTTTTCGACTTGGCAAGATGATTGGGACGGTGCGGTTGCGAATAAGCTTCATTCTGTCAAGGCAGTCCTGGGAGAGTGGCAGTCATCCTACAGGCGATGCAGGAAGGATGAAGTAGTCTTATGCCGTGCCCGCATCGGCCATACATATTTGACGCATTCATTTATTTTAAAGAAGGACCCTCCTCCTCAGTGTGAACACTGTCAGTGTACACTGACTGTGCGGCACATTTTGGTGGAGTGTGATCATCTCAAGCCGACAAGAAATGATATATTTGGCAACAGAAATGTTTTGGAATCGTTTAAATTCCATCCAATGTTAATTGTAAAGTTTTTAAAACACTTTGACTTCTATACAAAATTTTAAGATATACTTAACTTGATTTTATATATTGTATTATACTCCCCCCCCCCCCCCCCCCCCCCCACAGCTCCTTACACTGTGGTTTTACATGAGTCTATGTAAATGTGTTCATATACTTACCATTTGTGACACCCAATAGCCGATATGTATTTTTGTGCTGGGGTGTCGTTAAACAAACATTCAATCAATCAATCAACTGTATTCGGTACCCGTGAATGTCAAGACCGACACTCCGTTTTAACTGAACTACGTTTTAACTAACAGTGCACAAAAGATAAGGCAGCTTGTACATCGTATCAACTTTTCTGTACCAGATATCGAGGGGCAAAATAAGGGATAGGTATTTCCTCAAAGTCGACCAGCACACAATGATATACGGTGACGAAACGTTCCTCTTTTTTTTCTTCTCTTTTTTGCATTTCAGTTTGATTGTTTTTGGGTTTTATTTTTAATGGTGGGGTGGGGTGGGGGCTGCGCGACCATCCTCCTTTAATTTTCACCCAGCAAGAACACTTTATATATGTAGGTACGATTTAATGCCATCCATATTCAACGAAAACTCAGAAGCACCAAGTTCGGTTAAATGTTAGCTTATACTAGTAGTCCATGATTCCATTTATAATAAATTCTTGTTTATTGAAGTTTATTGACATACATTGAAGAAATTTGACTACATGTACATACAGAAAAATAATCTTTCAGATAAGTTTATTTGCTGCAAAAGTCAGTTGCCGTCGGCATACTCAAAATTGCCGTCGGTCGGCCCTTTCACCGACGGCAATTTTTTTTTTTATAATTGCCGTGGGTAATAAATTCTTAAGTTCGAGCCCTGTATATGGTTGATTATCTTTACCAAGCATACGCACGCATGTTGGCAGAATTTACTCTCTTTTTTTCTTTTTTCTTTCTTTTTTTTAAAAACTGGCGCATCAACTGTAGGGGCCTATTCAATCTAATTAAAATTAGCTCCACTATTACATGTGGATCTAAAGACAGCCAGTTGGAGCTCATATCCACCAATCAAAACCTTACTTGCAGAATCCTGCCAGTGATTTAAAACTAACAACACTGCGTAGTCCCCAATGTCCAGATAACATTTCGTCTGTAAATAATAATTTAAATATTGACCAATCACACTTCGCCTTTTATATCGTTATTTGGGAGCATACAAATTCTAAAAATATCGGGCGAGTCTATTTTAGTGGCCGCAGTACAGCGAACCATACCAATACGTACGGGGTGGGTTATCAGTCTTCAATTTTACATTAAAAATTATTTATTTAAAAAAAAACTAAATCAGTCTTCAGTTTTACATTACAAATTATTTATTTTATAAAATAAAACATGTTTTAAGGCATTCGTAATTCACACGAAACATGTCGTATACCCTCAGGATAATTCGGAATGTTTTCAAATTATTTTTAAATCACTGGCAGGATTCTGCAAGTAAGGTTTTGATTGGTGGACATGCTTCTTTAGATTCACATGTAATAGTGGAGCTAATTTTAATTAGATTGGGACCTATTGTAAAAAAAATTAAAAAATTATATCTACGTTTTACCTGTGACTTGTAAAATACCTCGGGTTTGTTGTAATTAAGCCCAAAGTTAGAGAGTTTAAACTCGCGTCTCACAACCGAACACATATTTGACAAGTGGTATCCGTTGGATCGTTGATGATTTTGTCATTTGGATTTTCAAACAGACGTTTTCTGTGTTGGCTTACGTCATATTTCTATACAGGGCTACGTTCAGCGAGACAGTGTGGAAAAACGTTCGAAAGACTGGTTGGCGCGCTTAATTTATATAAACCGAATGACTACACGCACGGTGTTGGAAATCAATCGAATAGTTCGCGAATGCTAGCGGTGCTCGCTGTCGTTGAAATGGCGGAAGCGGGTTGGGGTCACAGGGGTCCGCTAAACCTTATTATCTGTTTAAAGTGCTATTGTTTTCTAAATTCATCATTATAAAATATAAAATAGGAAGCCACACTGTTTCCGACAATTTTAAGCAAGTATTATGGATATGTAGTGAACATACCAAGCTTTAAAAGAAGCTTTTAACTGATAAACAAATCAGAAATAAAATAAAATAAACCACGACCAGGTAGCCTAAATGTAAACAAAAGTGCTGTGGCAACTATCACCGTCGCGGAAATTGCGAGACAGAGCATCACGTCCCACAAAGCCAAACCCTAAATATACAGAAATGCCAACAAACGTAATAACAAAAATTGTAAACTGATGGCTAGTTTGTTCTGTATTGTGATTGGTTAATAACATTACTTTTCCGGGATCAAATAAGAATTGTTTCTCATTTTTTAGGAATTTATCGATGTATAATAGTCACAAATGGTATAAAATCGCGTAGCGTAGCGAAGCGATTTTATACTACATTTGTGACTTTTATACATCGATAAATTCCTAAAAAATGAGAAACAATTCTTATAATTACAAACAGTACAAAAAGTGTACCTTAAAACACTCAAAAATAATTTCTTTCGTTCTTACCATCAACCATGTTCTGTAAATAAGCGTAGGAATACATGTATACATACTATTGGAAATTGTCCGCTAAAAATAAAAATAAGTATTGAATCAACAAAAACAGTGTATATATCTTTATTATAACTTATTTTTAAAAAATGAAACAATTTCATGTGCAGATTTGTCTTGTGTTTTTCTATCGCAAAGTGACCTTGATATTAACTTTTGTTTACGTGTAGTGACTGTTGGTGTTGTGGGTTATTTCGATCTTGGTCTTCCGTGATGACGTATTTTTATGAGCTTTATGGAGGATAACGCTTGGTTTTTTAGTGACGTCAGCCAATCAGAATACAGTAAATCGTATAAATTCGGAAAGTTTGTAATTATATGAAAATAACACTCAGAAAGCTAATGACGTCATTAGAAAGTGACGTCATTAGCAATTGGAACAGGCGAACTTGAAGCCTTCGCCGGCTTTAGTCAAAAATGGCATTTGCGGGATAAAATAGACAATAACACCCGCAAATCTAAAAACTCTATATGGTTATCTCCTAACCATAACATACGAGTTGGGAGGAAATAAAAGCACTAAAAAACAAAAAGATTGGATAAATTTGACATCAATTGTAACCAAACAGAAATTGTAATAGAACTCAGTGCTGCAGCATTCACAGCATTTTCTACAGACGGAATGGGAACCCTATTGTATTGTAGTCGTGTATATAATACACATACAATAATGGACACAGAGCTGGGAAGATTCTTTGATGAAATTAATCGATTACAATTTCGATTACTTAAGTATTTCCTTATTACGAGTACGATTACTTAAGAATATCCTGATCGGGATTACGATTACAAGAAAATTCGAAGTAATCGATGTCGATTGCGAATACATTGTCCAGTACTCATGATTACATAAAGCTTTATTCACATGATGATTTTTGTAAAGTTTCATAAGCAAAGTTTCCATTAGTTTATGCGCCATTTCCACCAAATATAGGTGTGAACATTGTACAAAATGCACCCAAAATCATGCATTTTGGAATGTAACACAAAATTTTAACTCATAATATTTAAAATAAGTCCTGTTTATAATTATGACCCTATTTAGGGGATAACCCTACTATGTTTTCCGATTTGCGGACGTATATCGGTGCTTTAACTGTCGCAAATTTAGTTTTATTGGCGACGCGTTAGGGTTATGCCTATTCTAATTTCAACTGTTTTATTACTAAACTATAACAGACTTCCCAAAGATAAAGTGTCATTACAGTTACGTCACTCAGGAATGTAGACCGATTTACATACCAACAAATTATTCTTACGCTCAACAAATAAGTACGCCGTTTTGTAATTTTGTAATAATTCATTTCAAATTGCTTCTCAACGATGAATTGTATTCTCGAGTAACTATTAACTGATAACAATAATAACAACAGTAAAATAGAGCAATTGTTTGAAATAATAAACGACCTTGACATAATTGTACACGTGAATTGTTGAATTGTGGATTTCAAATTGTTTTTGGTAAGTAACTTATTTTTTGTACATCTGAATCACTTAACGAAACAGTTTCGTTCTCCGAGGCAAATTGTGCAGGTTGTGAGTTTGTTTTCGTGGGGTTTGGGGCTATCTGTGCTGACGTTTCGTCAATATTAATGCCGTGAATAATTGAGGAATATTTTCTCTTTTGACAAAACTAATGGGCAATTTGCTTGCGCAAAATTGTCTTCGTTACTTTCAAATTGATCCAAACTTTTCCAGTCAACATGAAAATCACCTCAATATTTTTTTACCGACGTCTGACATTGTTGTTGATAAACAAGCCTGTGTGTATGAATACATGTGACGTAGGTAGTACCTGGAAATTTGCGACCGGTACATAACGGTCGTTTTTAACCACCTAAAATTTTATTAGAGATCCAATCAGATTGGTTCTTACAAATATGTTGAATTAGAATAGTAATTTCCTTGAGACTAAAAATACCTGTATCTTTTACTTTTAAACCATTTAGGATGCCAGGGGCTGGCATGCTTAACTCACAGCTAAAGATTCACAAATAATTTATCTTCTACCTGTATCTTGAACAATGTGGATATAGTTTTAGAATTATGAATAAGTAGTTTCATGGGGCAGAATGTAGCCCAGTGGTAAAGTGCTCGCCTGATGCACGGTCGGTTTGGGATCGAACCCCGGCGGTGGGCCCATTGGGCTATTTCTCGTTCCAGTCAGTGCATCACGACTGGTATATCAAAGGCCGTGGTATGTGCTATCCTGCCTGTTGGATGGTGCATATAAAGATCCCTTGCTACTAATGGATAAATATAGTGGGTTTCCTCTCCAAGACTATATGTCAAAATTACCAAATGTTTGACATTCAGTAGCCGATGATTAATAAATCAATGTGCTCTAGTGGTGTCGTTAAACAAAACAGAACTTTAATTTTAACTGGAGGGAAATGTTATATTTGCGTATACTGAATACACACGAACAAACTTTTTATTCAGTGGTATATACTTTAATTTTAAATAATTTCGTTTGCATTTGTCATTGCAGCACTTGAGAAGAGGCAACGTGCGAGGCCAGCAGCCATAGAGACGTAGTCGGAATCCGAAAAAAAGATGATGAACAAGATTAATATGTAGTTCGATAATAAATATTACAACTGTTCTTTTGTTATTCTTAATTACATAACTATATAACGCGGTATGAAAATGTTGGCTCAACGTTGGTACACCGTTGGTGCAACGTGGAATTACCAACATTGAGCCAACGTTGGGCCAACCATGATGTGCTATCTGGGTAGTAAATAACACTATTGTCCGCATGGTTCAACATAACAGTCAATAAAAAAAAACCGTACGAAACACGTGTAAGGTCGACGACAGTCACTTTTTGGACTTGTTTTGGCTCCATACACAATAAATAAAAACATATCCAACGGATTTTTTTTGATATGATATATTTGACAAAAGGTACTTTTTATTTATTTCATCTTTTAAAACTTCAAATTAATATTTTGTCCAGAATTATGAAAAAAAAATACCGACCTGTAAACAGCGTTGTCTGCTTGGTATAGCAATTTGACAGGGGTCGAGGTTAGTAGACCAGTTTTTATTTTAATGTGGCGATTCATTGTAATAATATAGCTAATTTTGAATTTAGACTTGAATTATGAAGAAAACAGTATGCAAAGATTATCACTTTATGCATAATACTAATAATTTTATTTAACTAGCCATTTAAATATAATATCCTAAAAATATCACACAAGTAAATAGTGTGGTGTTACGGAGACGCTTTAGCATATTACCTGAGCATTAGTATGGTTACACAAGTCAATTATTTTGAACCTATTTACTAGGGTATTATCATATTGTGGAATATGCACTTTTCTTTCTTTTCTTGTTTTTCCTTCTTGTTGTTTTTGTTTGGGTTTTTTTTTTTTTTGGGGGGGGGGGGGGGTTTGGGGGGGTTGGGTTGTTGTTGTTGTTGTGGGTTTTTTTGTTTTTTATGTCCCTCCAAAATCAGTATTTTAAAATACACCAACAGAAAATATGTATCAAATATGTAAGTATAAATTTTAACGTTAGTGGTTCTGGAGGGGTAATAAACTAGTGGAGTTTTTATTCATTACTGAAAGGTAATGGACAGATTTTCAATGGTTTAACAATGCAAGTGTATTTTAATATGTATTTCTATATTCTAATAAAATAGGGTTAGTCTTGGCCCAACTTCTTGTCTTAATAAGTCTAATCAATGCACATCTAAATTTCTCAACAAATATATCGAAATAATGTTTTGCGCATGTCTAAATTTATCAACATACATATAATCCAAACATTATCATTGGTTTACCATCTGTGTATTATATTACCCATATGGTGTTTGGTGTGATTATTTATGTTTTTGATAACAGGAACCGTAACTGCGGAGGCCATCACTTTCAAGTATTAATAGTTCGACTTGGCAATACCATATATATAACACCTAATTGCTTATAATGCTACTATAAAATGTTACTTTTAATGTTTTGATTTAAAATAATTAAGCGAGTTAATGCATTGCAAATGTTGTGAGATACAAGTAATTGGTATCTAATGAGCAAGGACGAAAATAATAACACTAAAATATATTGCTTTGTCTATTTTTTGTCAAATCAAAAGAAGTTGATGAAATTTGTAAACAAACATTTTAATTGGAAAATATGTTTTAACTTCGAGAAATAATAATATGCGAAATATATCATTTGGGATCACGTAAATCATTGGAGATAACGTGTGTATTTTTACGTACGTTTGAGGTAAATATACAAACGCTTTCATATTTAGGCTACATTAATAATAATAATAATAATAATAATAATAATAATAATAATAATAATAATAATAATAATAATAATAATAATAATAAATAAATAAATAAATAAAAACAACGTTCGGGATCCACTTAATTTTTCCAGCGAGACGTTTGAATAAAAACTGACTTTGAGATGGAGAGAGTTTATTGTAATAAGAAATTTACAATTATCGATGAAACAATTGTAGGGAACATGTATGAAATAGTTGACTAAATGTCAGGTATTATTTAAAATAACTGGAATGTTTAGGGATTATACATTATTTCTGAGTGAATCAGACATTACATATATTACCTACACATTTTAGGGATTATACATAATTCCTGACAATGATTTATTTTTATTTTAATGACACCACTAGAGTACATTGATTTATTTATCAACGGTTATTGCATGTAAAACATTTGGTAATTATGCATGTAGTTTTAGAGGAAACCCGCAGCATTTTTCCTTTAGTAGCAAGGTATCTTTTATATGCACGTTTCCAGTCAGGACAGTACATACCACGGCATTTGATATATCAGTTGTGGAGCACCAATCTGATTAAAATTAGCTCTACTGGTCTACCAGTAGATCTAACAGCATTGCGTGGACTCCCATGTCCAGGTGACATTTCATCTATAAATAACAATTTAAATATCGACCAATTACACTTTTATAGCGTTATTCAGAAGCATACAAATTCTAAAAATATCGGGCGAGACTATTTATGCAATAGGCGAACTTGTTGGTCTATTTCAACTTTAAAAAACAGGGGGAAAAGTGCAGTAATAAACTCTGGATTGTATACTAGTATAAACCGATTTTATGGCTATACCATCACGGGTTTGTTTTTTTAACGAATTTTATATAAAATTTTATATTGAAATTAGTTTCCGGCATACTTCGTAATTCACCCGAATCGTTTCGTATACCCTCGGCATAATCCCGAATGTTTTCAAATTCTTGTCAAATCACTGGCATCATTTGGCAAGTAAGTTTTTGATTGGTCGAATGAAAGGTCAACTGGACATAGCTCCAACGGGGTGGTTAGATCCACAGCTAATAGTAATTAACCAGTGGAGCTAATTTTAATTAGATTGGTGGGGAACTGGATGCGAACGGAAAAAAACATCCAGAGAAAGGGATCACTGAGGGGGTTCGATCCTGATAATCAAATCACTTCAGGCGAGCGCTCTACTGACTGAGCTAGATCCCGCCCTCTTTGACGATGTGGCCAGAACCAACATCTGTGAGACGTGAACTTCTGGTTTTAAGCAGCATGGTACGTTTGGACACTCATTGATATTTTATGAAAATAGCAAGCCATGGCAACCACATTCAATACGAAGAAAGTTAAAGTTTGTTTTGTTTAACAACACCACTAGAGAACATTGATTTATTGATCATCGGATATTGGATGTCAAACATTTGGTAATTTAGACATAGTCTTAGAGATGAAACACGCTACATTTTCCCCATTGGTGGCAAGGGATCAATTATATGCACCATCCCTCAGACAGGATAGCACAGACCACGGCATTTGATATACCAGTAGTGGTGCATTGGCTGGAACGAGAAATAGCCCAATGGGCCCACCGACGGGGATAGATCCCAAACCAACCGCACATCAAGCGAGTGCCTTACCACACATCCCGCCTCTCATTCCTAAGAATGGGATAAGATAACCCTCGAAACAAAACTCAAGGTAAGAGTAAAACTCAGGAACGTCGGGGACGCCTTCAAAATTTGTGTTTGCAGATGTTGACAACTTTTTGACGGTCCAACCGTCAAAAACACGTGCCAAGGGTGTCGGGCTACCGTATTCGAGAATTAATGACAAAATATGTTTGGCTTTCTTAGGAGAAAAGCGTTCAATTGTGAGACATTAATTAACACTGTGACTCCGAAAATGTGACATTAATTTCATTTCAACTTATGTTCGTGTTTAGATTCAATTAATGTTCAAGCACGCTGTCCTGGGCACACACCTCAGCTATCTGGGCTGTCTGTTCAGGACAGTGGGTTAGTTGTTAGTTGGTTAGTGGTTAGTGAGAGAGAAGAGGGTGTAGTGGCCTTACACCTACCCATAACTCGCTCTAGGTTGAAGCTGGTACCGGGCTGCGAAACCTGTACCTACCAACTTGTACTCCGATGGCTTAACCACTGCGCCACCGAGGCCGGTTTAAAAAAAAAAGGTGACAAACACAATCCCAAAGTAAATAAACATTATATTGATAGTTTTTGTCCTTTTAAAAATTATTTCGTTGAGTATTTACTCGGTGAGCATCTTTATGGTGGATTTCTGTCCAGTAATAAAGCAATTGTCTTGTATCCAAATTTTACAATCGAAATCGTGAACTATACTCTGATGCTGTGGTCAGGCGGCTTGACGTAGCCCTGTGGTATTTATAAGGTGTTAGCCTGATGCGCATTCGGTCTATGATCGATCCCCGTCAGTGAGCCCATTGTGCTATTTCTCGTTCCAGCCAGTTCACTGATATTACACACGCCTTTTTATGTGTTAATCTGTCTGTGGGATGGTACATATAAGAAATCCCTTGTTACTAATGGAAAAGAAATGAAGCGGGTTTCCTCTTTAAGACTATGTCAAAATTACTAAATGTTCGACATCCAATATCCGATGATCTAGTGATGTCGTTAAACAAAACAAACTGTTCCATGCTGTGATCAAGGCATCCCGGACTCGTGAGTCTGTCTGGGACCGTGGGTGAACTTTCTGACAAAGAGGGTCAAATATTGGTCTAGACATTCAAGAGTTCTCTCCCTCTCCCCACTATGCATCATCAGGCCTCAGACCACAATTAATTTCGCTATATGTTTCTATATAGTCTTAGTGGCTATAACATTTTTATTAATATCAGCAGGCCCGTGGATTTTTGTATGTACCTTTGCCTAACTGGGGGACACATACCCTGAAAAGGACAACTCCTGTTGTCCAGCTCTTTCTCCCAGCATATTGGTTTAAACAAACGTACCCTCTAAACCAGGCCGGAGTACACCCATTTTACACAAAAAGCACTACTTTTGCATGGGCCGGAATTACCACAAATAAGTCTTCAATGTCAACAAGTTACACATGTTTACAAACTACATGCTCTCCCCTGTCACTTCAGTCAAATAGTTGCCATTTCATAGCTGTCTGCCATGAAATAATCACAGTCAAACAGCAGACTACTTGCGCGGACAAATTTCCGGATTTTGGACAACCAAATGGGAAGATAACTGTAATCTGAGGCCATCAAACGTTCGTGATACGAGTCAATCATCGGCCTTGGTGGCGTCGTGGTTAAGCCATCGGACAGATGGCTGGTAGGTACAGGGTTCGCAGCCCGAGTTTTAACAACTCAGTGGGTAGGTGTAAGGCCACTACACCCTCTTCTCTCTCACTAACCACTAACCGACTGTCCTCGACAGACAACCCACATAGCTGAGGTGTTTACCTAGGACAGTGTGCTTGAACCTTAATTGGATATAAGCACGAAAATAAGTTGGAAGTAAATCCCATTAGACGCTGCCTGCCGTAGATTACCTTCTACTAAAGACGAAGTCAAGCTCAAATTAATTCGTTAATTCATGTATTCCTTCTATTCTGTCATGGAAGAAAGGGAATGTTTTATTTAACGACGCACTCAACACATTTTATTTCCGGTTATATGGCGTCAGACATATGGTTATGCACCACACAGATATTGAGAGAGAAAACCCGTGTCGCCACTTCATGGGCTACTCTTTTCGATTAGCAGCAGCGGATCTTTTATATACATCACCCCACAGAAAGGATAGTACATACCACGGTCTTTGTTACACCAGTTGTGGAGCACTGGCTGGAACGAGAAATAGCCCAATGGGTCCACCGACGGGGATCGATCCTAAACCGACCGCGCATCAAGCGAACGCTTTACCACTGGCCTACGTCCCGCCCCTATTCTGTTAAGGAACATCTCACTTGATTTTTTAATCATATAAACATAATTTTGCTCTTTGCCGCCCTTAATGTACCCCAGTGGGCAGAATACCCCCATGGGCAAATATGCTACATGTAAACAAGGCTGTTTATGAAGATCCTCCCTAACAAAATAAAGATTGTTTTGTTTAAAAACACCACTAGAGCACATTGCTTTATTAATTATCGACTATTGAATGTCAAACATTTGGTAATTTGACATATAGTCTTAGAGAGGAAAAGCCGCTACATTTTTCTATTAGTAGCGCACGGGGATCGATCCTAGACTGACCGCGCACCAGGCGCTTTATCATTGAGCTAATCCCCCACCCCACCCCCCTCCCCAAAAGACGATCGTCATTCTTTAAAAGTTTACATCTCGATATGTTGAGTAAAATGATATACTGCACGTACCAGGGACGTAGATAACGGGACCAGGAGATACCACCACCCCCCCACCCCCAACCCCCACCACCCCCCACCCCCCCCCCCACACACATAAAGAAGGGGAGAAAAGTTTAACCCCAATCAGATTAAGGTCTGCACTTCTAAAATGTGTGCTTTTTCATATAACGACAGATATTCTGTGGTACTTCCATGATAATGTGCCACAAATTTGGGTGCAGGTTTGACAGTCTTCAAACCTATACACAACACCAAAGCTGAAATTGTAAGATAAAACACATATATTTATGTAAACTTTGTTTACAAACTATGTGTTTCCTGGAATCCGACCCTACTTAGAACAAAGAGGGCTAACCGTACTTGCTTTTCAAAATAAAAAAATTCTTCTCGATTTTTTAAAACTAATCTTGTAGATGATAATAAGGGGTAAATATAGTATTAAACAAAAAAAAAAAAAAAAAAAGAAAAAAAACATTTACCCCCACCTTTTTTCGGCACGTTCCCGGTCCACAAACACCAACTGTACACGTTTGGTTTGCATCTAGTTTAATAGCGTGAAACCTTTGCTCATGACACTCACAGGTATTACTGCTTTTCCTAGGAGCGTAAAATACAATTTTGTCATTGTAAAATGGGTTTTCAACTATCTGTCAAAATTATAACGAGAGGTGTGTCTTGTGACAATGTAGTTTGTGTTTGTGTAAAGCACAAGCAAAAGAGATTGGTGGGAAATTAATGATGGTGGCATAGAAAATAGCTCAAAGACTCATTATTGTACGATGGGACAGAATGTACCTTTCTATCTGCATACCTCTAAGAAGTTTACACTTGGTAAGCCATTTATGGATTATGGAAAAACAAATTCACATAACCCATCTCTAGTTTGCGTAACCCGTCATGGCCATGTACATGAGATCCTAAATTTAATATGCGAACGAACATGGCTTGTCCAAAGCTATATATTTTCCGCGAAGCATGACCACCCATCCCCCCTCCCCAGAAACTTCTCTCGCCAGTCTAAGTCCACTCCTGCATACTTTATTGCACACGCGACTGGTTGTGTGTGTGTGTGTGGGGGGGGGGGGGGGGGGGGGGTACCTATCATTTTTAAAACAGGCGAGTGTGTAGTAATTTATGCACGGGGTCTAGACTGGCAAGCGAAATTTCTAGGGGTCCCCCATAAAATACCCCCGAAATCCCTCCTGTGTTTCTATCCCCCCCCCCCCCCACCCCACCCCACCCTAGTTATGCCAGTATTTCAAAAATAGATGCTGTTAGAATTAGGCTATTCTATCATGACCTCACATCAGTGGACTTTAACCACCGTGGGTCTTATATCTTCTTTCAAAATAGAATTTATATATTTTTTAAGTATTTGTTTTGTTTTGCTTGTTGCTGGTTTTTGTTTTTTTTTGTTTTTTGGGGGGTTTTGGGGGGGGGGGGGTTTGTTTGTTTTTTCTTTTTTTGCTTTTTCTCCCCAAGAAATCAAAACGCTTAAAAAACACCTTTATTTGAACAAAGGGTGATTGTTAGCTTTGTAGATAGACATACAATTGATTAACACGCGTGGGTCATAGCGACTGACAAAATGTCACTCAGTACAGTCCAACCTTTGTTAAACAGCCATCTGGTTTAAACAATATTTATTTCTGGTTATATATTAACAGATGGGATTAGTCAGCAGTATACAGTATACAATTGAAGTAATAACTGGTCAACATGGACATGTTGAGAAAAACACAATAAGTGAATTTAGTGCTGAGAAAAGTAAAACTATTGTATTTTTAACCTGTTAAAATATAAATATGTATATAAATTATAACCAGAGAAACACGAAGAACAAAGGAGAAGAAGGTGAACGGTGGTATAGATTACAGCTAAAAACTTTCCAAAACATGTATGTATTTCAAGAAACCATGTCGGCTACTTATAATAATTTATTAAAAAATAATAATAATAATAATAATTAAATATTTTAATGCAAATTACAAAATGGAGTCCTCGAGAACCAATGTTAACAGACAGCATTTTAGGAAAACGAATATAACAATTCTGATGTCTTGCAATCACATTATAAGTTGAGCAAATGAATGGTTATAATGGTAAAATTGTTTTTTTAAAACTATAAGCTGTATTCTGAGTTTTAATAAATATGTAAACAGATATTCAGAAAGATATTTAAGTTAAAACATATAAGTACCATATATTTTTGGCAAGTATCTGTTAAGAGAGTTTTACCAGGAGATGCCGTGACAATAACCATATCGTCGCGTGAGAGCTAAAAGGTCGTAAGTGGCAGATACGACCTAAAACGTCTTTTTTGCAATTTTGAAATCGCCATCCCCGATTACATATTGTCACACAAAAAAATCGTAGCTGTGTCCCTAATAGCATCGCTTATACAGAAGGATTTGCACGAAAATAGACGTAACTGACACATACGACTTTTTTCCGATTTGCTTGCTGTCCATTATGTGAACACGATTGGTCGTATGTGGTAGATACACCCTTTTTAAATACAGTTCGTTATATCATTGTCTGACATAAGTCGCATGTGCCAAATATGTGTATTCTTTGTTATCGGCTTGTGATAGAAATTACAAATGCGAAGTACAATAGAGCATACATTATGTCAATATTTGTATGTGCTTGAATCCTAAAAATAATATGAGTTTTGTCGTTGTGAGAACCCGGTCTAACATGGAAAAACATTTTGATACTGCATGCAACGAACCATTTGGCAACAGACAAGAATCGTGTCTGTATATATAAATAGGAATTGCAGTAACATTAATGTTTCTATGGTTTGCTATTTTAGGTGCACCATAATTATAATAATAAACATGTTTTGGTGAATTTTCTTGAAAAACAAATATCTATTTTGATGTTTTTTTAATCGAAGCAAAGTTTCCAACATGTAATTTGTATCTGTAGATACAATTTTAATTCATAATAATGTTGTATGTGGCATATACGACCAAAGTGCAAGCATAATTACACTGGTTTTAAATGTATTTAATTGTATGTTACGGTGATCAAGTTCCGTCTTTCAGCTGTCTTTGAAGATCTATAGGATTGCCCTACATGTAGGCATTATGGATTAACAATATTGCACATACAAACGCAATTGTAAGTTATCCAGGACAAAGTCCAGTAACAAAAGACAGTGTAATCAAACGTAAGGTTAAAAGGCGAATGAAGTGAATGTGGCCTCAACATAAACGATAGTAAGATCAATGAATTTTGATTAACTTTACAGTTAACGAATATTTGCAACAGCATGTTGAACGTGAACATGACACAACACACACACACACACAAACATTAGCATAACATAGCACGCACAACAGAAACTGAACATGACATAACACACACAACTGAAGCTGAACATGACATAGCTCACACAACAGGACCTGAACATGATACATAGCATACACAACAGAACTTGGCACATCAATGACAATAAGACCTGAACATAACATAGCAAAAAGCTGAACATGAGAAAATAATCACCATAGAAAATGAACGTGACATAGCACTTGCGACAGTTTACTAATGCAGCAATATATCTTTTATATGCACTTCCCCACAGACAGGACAACACATACCACGGCCCTTATCCAGTCACTTGCGACAGAACCTGAACATGACATAGCACTCATAACAGAACCTGAACATAACAGAGAACTCACAACAAAACCTGAACATAATAGAGAACTCACAACAAAACCTGAACATGACATAGTACACACAACAGAACCTGGAGAACATGACAGAACACACATACAACATACAATGATGATGGCGTAGCACACACAAGAGAACTTTAACATGACATATCACTCACAACAGACCCAGAATATAATTTAGCACACACAACAGAAACCGGAGGATTGATCACTGAACACGATAGAACCTGGAGAGATCACTGAACACACAACAGAACCTGGAAATGAAAGATCACTGGACTCATAACAGAACCTGGAGAGATCACCGAATACACAACAGAACCTGGAGATATCACTGAACACACAACAGAACCTGGAGAGATCACTGAACACACATCATAACCTGGAGAGATCACTGAACACACAATATAACCTGGAGAGATCACTGGACACATATCAGAACCTGGAGAGATCACTGAACACACAATAGAACCTGGAGAGATCACCGGACACACAACGGTACCTGGAGAGATCACTGAACACACAATATAACCTGGAGAGACCACTGGACACATAACAGAACCCGGAGAGATCACCAAATACACAACAAAACCAGGAGTGTGCACTGAACACACAATAGAACCCGGAGAGTACACCCAGCACACAACATAACCTGGAAAGATCAGTGGACCACACAACAGAACCTGGAGAGATCACTGAACACACAATAGAAACTGGAGAGATCACTGGACACACAACATAACCTGGAGAGATCACTGAACACACGATAGAACTTGGAGAGACCACTGGACACATAACGGAACCTGGAGAGATCACTGAACACGCAATATAACCTGGAGAGATCACTGGACACACAACAGAACCCGGAGAGATCACCAAATACACACCAAAACCAGGAGTGTGCACTGAACACACAACAGAACCCGGAGAGTACACCCAACGCACAGCAGACATTGTAGAGGTTACCGTTCACTCAATATATCCTGGAGAGGATCCTGCATACTCAACAGGTGAACACGGTATAGTGTTCACTACTTCTGGATTTGATATTCAGTACACACCCTCATTGGAAATGTAAACCCTATATCCTTTGAATTAGCTTCACTTGAACCTGGTGTATCCCAAACCAATAAGCTGCTAAACATAGTTTCTTCATTAAGGATACCAGCTTCAGTTTGCTTAACTATTCTGGTTTGTCTGTTGTACTAGCTGATAAACCAGGTAACTAGTGAAGTACACCCTGAGGCAGCAGAACTTGGAATTATCACAAGGCTCAAAGAACACGGAAAGAACAATGCACATAACATGACATCAGATTTTCTGATGACTCATTAGGAACGAATACTTGCCTAGAAAAAGAGGTTTTGTATGGACAAGTCGTCGGATTCTGATGCGCCGTCATCAAACAACGAACACAGAGCACTACCAACACAGTGTTTCTGCCAGAAAGACATTTTTGGGTATGGCTCTATGGAAAGGAATGCAACCACAGTCAACAAGGGTATGGGGTGTCCTCCCTCAGAAAGAAAATGGGTTACGTTTAAGGTTAGGATTAAGAAAATCATACAGTAATGATAAGAGTAATTAATTTTGTCAAAAAGTTAACTTAAAACAAATTCTGCAAAAATATTTGGGTATGCCACCATACCTTTTTACCCTCTGGCAGAAACACTGCTCCAGACTTAGTCACACCAAATCAGGGGTGGGTCAAAGAAAACAAGGATTTCACGAGTCAGAGTAGTTTGATTTTATTTATCGTATTATTATTAACCAAAGTAAAATAACTTTTTTCACGTAATATTTTGTTTAAGCGGTGATTTTATTAATACGTACTTCTACTTGTATTCCTTTTTGAATGTTTGCTTCTAAATATGTTCTATTTACAAGCTTTCTCCTTTTTATACATAAATATGTGATTTGCAAAACTGAAATGTTTTAGAAGTGATGGTTCTTTCAGAATAAATATTCAAATTTACTTGATATACTGTTGGTCGTAAGTGACGCATTTAATTCAATCATGAATAATTGTCGTAACTACAACTATTTAAGCAAATACCTAAAACACCTAATATGTTATAAATACTGCAAATATACAAAGAAATCGTAAATATATTCAGCTTCCATTGTCATTAAAAGAAATTCGACATCTTAACTACTGATCAAGAAAAACAGTTTTCCTTCATTATCTCGGCTTTTTAAAAATTAATTTTGATGCACTTACGTCCTTCTGGCTCTCACGAGACGATAATCATAGAAAAAAGGTATTAAGAAATGTGCCGTGTTTATGCGTGGGTTAAGTTCAATCTTGTTTACTTTGCTCGTTTTAACTTTATTTTTACGAACATTTCTGTGAAAGTGACAGACATTTGTTTACTTTCCCCATGCAAAAGTCAACGACGTCAGAAATATTCAAATGTACGTACTGTTGCGCACAAACGACGGGAGAGACTAAATCGTAGACACTGAGAGTCGTCAGCTAGTGAGCGTCTACTGAATATTCATGAGCCAACGGTTGATTGACATCGAGATTTTATGACATCGAGTAATGTCCTGGGACCTAATTCACTAAACTCTCGCAGCTTTGCGATATCGCAGTGCAATGCAAAAAGACTTGCAAAGACGATGCTTTGTTGTCTAGCAGAGCTGTGAATTAGGCCCCTGGTGTATACATAAAAATTATTCCAACTGTAGATATTAATGTAACAAGTACTTAATAATATACAAAGTACTTAATAATATACAGAGTAGTTAATAAATTGTGTAATTGAATGTCACGTAGCGTATATCAATGTCGTTGTTTGTTGTTTTCCTACTCTCTTCTTCTGTGGGACCGGCCTCGGTGGCGTCTTGGTTAGGCCATCGGTCTACAGGCTGGTAGGTACTGGGTTCGGATCCTAGTCGAGGCATGGGATTTTTAATCCAGATACCGACTCCAAACCCTGAGTGAGTGCTCCGCAAGGCTCAATGGGTAGGTGTAAACCACTTGCACCGACCAGTGATCCATAACTGGTTCAACAAAGGCCATGGTTTGTGCTATCCTGCCTGTTTGAAGCGCAAATAAAAGATCCCTTGCTGCTAATCGGAAAGAGTAGCCCATGTAGTGGCGACAGCGGGTTTCCTCTCAAAATCTATGTGGTCCATAACCATATGTCTGACGACCTATATAAGTAAATAAAATGTGTTGAGTGCGTCGTTAAATAAAACATTTCTTTCTTTCTTCTGTGGGATAATCCCGCTGATATTTTGATGAATCGAATTTGTGGTTACGGTTATCTAAACGTGACAAAATTGTAATGCACGTCTGTACAACTTAATTTCATCAACAAATAAATAAACAACAACAACAAAAACCATCCAACAATTACAGAATATATAATTTAAAATAATTACTGTATAAATGAGTACAGGTCAAACCGATTAGAAAAATGTTGTCCACTACTTTTTAATTATAATTATTTGTAATAACAAGTGTCCTAAATAAAAATAATAACAACAACACAACAGTAGTTACGGTAGTTTTTTGGAAAATGTTAAATTTAAGATTTCAGTAGGTTGGATAATAAATACATTATTTCACTAACAAATACACATGAAGTCATCCACTGATGTAGTTGTTAAGAAATTACACACTTCTTGGCTAATGTCTATTTCCTCAAAGTAAAAATCTACTTTTGTAGACAAAAAATTAATCAATTATCTAAGTGATCAGAGTAGATTTCTATTTCTTTATTTTTTAAAGTATGATTTTTATTAAATAAATTTGAATAAAGTACCACTGAGGGTTCATTTACCTTTAAAGGCATATTGTCACAGACCACTGACCTATTTAATGGTCTAACAAATAATTACCTGAACAAAAATAATTTGATCTGTCTCTAAATGTACTTTATTCAACCATCTTCATAACCACCATACTCTATTTATTAATGACATTTTGTAAAAATAATTGAATTATGGCAATGGTACATAATTCAAAACCTAAAATTACTGAGAGGGATGACATGGATTTCACTTCATCATGGTTCAGTTAAGGTGATGCGATAGCTAGATTTGGTTTCCAACAATTAATGTAAGTTTTTATTTATGCGTACGTACGTGTGTGTGTGTGTGTGTGTGTGTGTGTGTGTGTGTGTGTGTGTGTGTGTGTGTGTGAGAGTGTGTGTGTAACCGGCCTCGGTGGCGCAGTAGTTAAGCCATCGGACTACAGACTGGTAGGTACAGGGTTCGCAGCCCCCTACCGGCTTAAACCCAGAGCAAGTTCTTAAGGGCTCAATGAATAGGTGTAAGGCCACTACACCCTCTTCTCTCTCCCTAACCACTAACCAACTAACAACTAACAACTAACCCACTGTCCAGGACAGACAGCCCAGATAGCTGAGGTGTGTGCCCAGGACAGCGTGCTTGAACCGTAATTGGATTATAAGCATGGAAATAAGTTGAGATAAATGTGTGTGCGTGTGTGAAAATACATATGTATAAGTAAACACTGTATTGTTGTTGTTGTTTTTTTGTTTAACGACACCACTAGAGCACATTGATTTATTGGATGTCAAACATTTGGTAATTCTGACATAGTCTTAGAGAGAAAACCCACTATATGTTTTCATTAGTAGGAGGCAATCTTTTATATGCACCATACCACAGCTTTTGGTATACATGTACCAGTTGTGGTGCACTGGCTGTAATAAGAAATAGCCCAATGGTCCAATCAAAATGGATCGATCCTAGACCGACCACGCTTTACCACTAGGCTATGTCCAGCCCCTCCAATTTATGTAGACACTGAAAATTAAATATGAATATTTTTTTTTTTTTTTTTTTAAATAAATAGATTTGAATAACCTTACTGCATATTTACTATCCATGTCAGGAGTAGTTTTCAGAAAAGGAAATCCTTGACATTTCAAAAGGGTGGATTTTACAGTATGGTACCCAGCTACTGAGGGTACATGGATATCATCCACTGAGGGTACTTTTCCTTTAATATGGCATATTACATTACATACATGTTGGTTAATGTATATTTCAGCTAAGTAAACACCTTCTAATGTAGACATGACAATTCAATATGAATATGATGGCTTAATCCATTACCTAATTGATCAGGGTAGATTTCATATGATTGTTTTTGATTTTTTTAAAATAAATAGATATATATATAACGACGCAACTACCGAAACAGGTTAACATGACCTGCGATCATAGTCTGTTAATAGCAAGGTGGGCTCTTAAGACAAGAGTGTGCTTAACAGAGATAACCGCCTGGGCAGGTTTCTACGTGAACAGCGAGACGTCGACGTCCTTCCTCTGGGTGCGTGTCGTATTTCTGGGGGTAAAGCGCTCGCCTGGGGTCGATGTATCGGAGGATCGATCACCCTCATGGACTTCCATCACAAGCAGTGCACCACAAATGGTACATCAAAGGATGTGATAGGTACTGTCCTGTCTGAAAGTGTATATAAAAGATCCCTTGCTTTGTTCCTCCCACCCACCCACCCCACCCCCTCTCTCTCTCTTTCCACACACACACACACACACTCTCTCTCTCTCTCTCTCTCTCTCTCTCTCTCTCTCTCTCTCTCTCTCTCTCTCTCTCTCTCTCTCTCTCTCTTCTCTCTCTCTCTCTCTCTCTCTCTCTCACGAGACCAGAAAAAAAAATTATGTTCGTCACAAACTAAAAAAACTATGTTAGACAATAAAACGTAGTTCAAAAAGTGCTAAAGTGTCGTTACTTAAAAAAAAAAAAAATTCCATCTTCCGTATAATATCAGGTGGGCATCTTGAGACATACCCTCAACTAACACAATAAACTACGAGACCATCATTACATAGCATACTCATAAACTGAAATTCTCGGTCTGTCTTTGACTAATTACTGCTGATAAAGTTAATAATCTTCTCCGTAGATTTTCTTGCTGATGAACAAGCGCAACCGATATAAAGCAAAATAGCAGCACTGTAGCAGAGGCATAATAAAGAAAGCCACGACTGCCAGGACGCCAGTTGTGAAGCCGGCGTGATTCCAATCCAGCACATCTTTATAGATGACGTTGGAGTGGTTCACGGACCAGAATAGGATGCTGAATATGGCGTACACGAGACCATACACGATGGGGTAGACGACGTGTAGCAGACGTACTGGTCTCGCGCAGACAACAACGTCGGCAAAGACGAACACTGTATTTAGCGCGTGAACATTTACATTGTCATAATCTATACCAGGGTGGCCGCGCTCAATTTGCAGTTTGTTGTACAGAGCACCAAAATATATAGCAGTCACCACTATAGCATTAACAGATACTATGTTCCATAGGATCCATGATGTGTTAAGATACCATGGCATCCTGTTTTTTGAAAAACATGGTTCTTGCACGTGCAGTGATTCCGTACTATCGGATGTGACGTCTTCAGGATCTGTGATTTTCAAATCCGATTTTTCTACATTAATTTGTTTATTTTCACATTTAGTACTAGATTCAACATCACCATTGTCGAGTTCGTCTGAAAAGGCAGGATTGTTTTGAGGGTAAACAGTATCTGATGAGAAAGATTTTAGTGTTACATTTGTAGAATTAGTTTTTGTTCGTGACCTTGACCTTGCTTGATATTGACACCAGACGGCGATACTGGCGGTGAGCACCATGTGGAGAGTGAGCGCGAAGTAGGTCCACGTGGTTAGATAGACCATCACACTGTGTGGGTGTTTAAACCGTTCGTCCGTCTGTGTGTCCCAGTTGGCTAGCAGCATTATGAAGGCGATTGTGACGTAGGCTGCCATCAGTAGGCGGTAAATTATGAAAACCTGCCACGGAAGCCGCCACTACAAAACAACAACAACAACAAAATAATAAAAATAAAATTAACAATATATGTTTATTTTAAACAGAAACGGCGGAATCAAAAAACATGGGGGAGGGACTGAATGAGATCGAGGGCGCAAAGCAAAGTTTCTTGGGGGTTCGGGGGTATTCTTCCCTGTAAAATTATGAAAACTAGATGTCCTTAAATGCAATGGCCTGCATTCTACAAGTAAAATTCATCTAGTCGATCCGCTTGCAACTTTATTGTCTATAAAGAACTCTCAAGAACCTGTTTTCAAAGTTTATGCATTGGCCGATACTGAAGAAGGTTCGACTCACAGGGGTCCAGTGTCACCACCACACCCACCACCACCCCACCGCCGCACCGCACGTTTGAAGTGCCCTTTTTAATGTTGTTTTTTTCTTTTTAATTCATCATCCAATATACAAGACTATATTGATCCAAAAACGCATCTCTAAGAATCTTTATTTCAAATATTTCAGTAGAACATGGCCCTTTAAACACCCCCCCCCCCCCCCCCCCCCCCCCCCCCCCCCCCCCCCCCAATAGATATCGGTCCCTTTAGAAGCGCGGCTTATTTTCCTTCGACATGTGTAGGCTTATTTGGTGAATCGAGAACAATGGTATCATAGTTGAAGAACAAAATGGATTCAGAAAAGGTAGGAGTACTATTGATCACCTTACAACATTGACTTCCACCATTGAAACGAGAAAGAAGAAGAAACTACAAACGTGTACAGCTTTTGTTGATTTTAAGAAAGCATATGACTCGGTTGATCGGTCCATACTGTGGCAATAGAATAGACGCCATAGGCGCGAATGGAAACATGTTACAGGTAGCACTAAACCAAATAATTTCCGGCTGGGTCAAAGTTCGAGTGCACCGAACTTTTGATAGAGAAGTTAACACCACAAGTCCTGTGATTGGTTATAAATGTGAGTGTGTTGGTTGTAAAAAAATAGTTTCATCTGGGCTAAAAATGTCTAGGGGTGTTGTAAAAACATCTGGCCATACCGAAAATGAGCCATGAAAGGGTACCATTTTCTTCAGTTAATACTTAAGAGGTAGAGGTTGTAGTACTGATATTTATGGGTCATAGTTTGGTTGATATATTGCATATAGTGTTTTTGAACACAAACGTTAACATGGTCGCCTATGGGATTTTATTTGGTATAGTCATACATACAGGCGTTACGCGCTTTATTACTCGAATATATCGAGCTGTGTAAGACTAAATGGGTTAACCGTCAACTGTGGTGTAAAACAGGGTTGTTTGCTGGCGTCTCTTCCTTTTAACATAACGATCTAGCCACTTCTCTTAATGCACTGGGAAAGGATGTGTCATTAGATAATGAAACTGTACTATTGGCGGAAACTGAGTCGGACTTGCAAGTTATGCTGGACTGTCTTAATATATGGTGTAAGAAAAACAAAATGGTGAATAATGTTGGCAAATCTAATATTATTCATTTCGGGAATCCGTCTGTGAAGTAAACCTAAACTGTTTTTAAAATGTGGAGAGTGTGTGTTAGATGTAGTTGGCAGATATAAATATCTTGGATTCATTTTAGATGAACACCTAGATTTTAGCAGTCGCTCTTTCAGCCAGTCGGGTCCTAGGTCTTGTCATAGCCAAATGTAAAGCAATGGGTGGTATGCCATACACAGCCTTTAGTAAGCTCTACAATGCAACAGTTCTACCAATGATTATTTATAGAGCTGCAATATGGGGAACTAGGGAGTATAGCGTAGTTAGGAAAGTTCAAAATTGTGCTTGCAGATATTTCCTGGGTGTAGGAAAGTATACACCTGACGCGGTTGTAAACGGTGATATGTGATGGACTCATTTAATGGTCTCAGTGGAAAATTGTGTTGAGACGGTTGGTTAATATGAATCATCGCATATTGAATAGAAAGGTTTTTATCTGGGTTGAAAAGAAGTACGTCATGGTAAAAACTTTATTTACTCTATACACCTTTTTCTCAAGGATCTAAATGTAGTCCAATACCTATTTCATTTGTTACCAATGATTTAGATAGGTATGCTAGTCAACTGAATGTTTCTTGGACTAATAGCATTGCTAATAATGTTGGAAAATTACCAATCTAATTAAAATTAGCTCCACTATTACATGTGGATCTAACAGCAGCCAGTTGGAGCTCATGTCCACCAATCAAAACCTTACTTGAAGAATCATGCCAGTGATTTGAAAATAATTTGAAAACATTCCGAATTATCCTGAGGGTATACGATATGTTTCATGTGAATTACGAATGCCTTATTTAGACCAGTAGAACTAATTTTAATCAGATTGCTAACAACACTGTGTAGTCTCCAATGTCCAGGTAACATTTCGTCTGTAAATAATAATTTAAATATTGACCAATCACACTTCGCCTTTTATAACGTTATTTGGGAGCATACAAACTCTAAAAATATCGGGCGAGTCTATTTTAGTGGCCGTAGTACAGTGAACCATATCAATACGTACAGGATGGGTTATCAGTCTTCAATTTTACATTAAAAATTATTGATTTATTTATATAAAAAAAAACTAAAAAAACCCAACTAAATCAGTCTTCAGTTTTACATTACAAATTATTTATTTTATAAAATAAAACATGTTTTAAGGCATTCGTAATTCACACGAAACATGTCGTATACCCTCAGGATAATTCGGAATGTTTTCAAATTATTTTCAAATCACTGGCATGATTCTGCAAGTAAGGTTTTGATTGGTGGACATGAGCTCCAACTGGCTGCTGTTAGATCCACATGTAATAGTGGAGCTAATTTTAATTAGATTGGAAAATTACGCATTTATCGCCTGTTTACAAATGTATATGGCACAGAACATTATGTTAATGTAAAACAGTCAAAGGAGTGCTATTGCAAAATTTAGATGCGGGGTTGCCCCGATACGTATCGAGACGGGGTGTTATGAGAACCTTCCTGTTGAGCAACGAATCTGCCCTATGTGCAATAATAAATGTGTTGAAGATGAAGCCCATGTTTTAATCGAGTGTACAATGTACGTTTTCGTTTTAATTTGACAAGTTTAGCAGGGTTTTGTAAACAGAGAATATGAGGTCTTAAATAAATAAAAATATTTTTTAGTTTTTTAACGTTTAGTAAGAACCTAGTTTTTAATACTTCCAAACTCCTATTTTTAATGTTAACACGTCGCCGGTCACTTTTATATTCTTAACTCACATGTGGTTATGCGTCCTTTAATTTTTTTGTGTAATTTATTAATATTATTTATAATACAAATTTGATGATAACAGTTTGAAACGTTTATGTATATGTATATTTTACTTGTGTTATGTATATATATATATATATATATATATATATATATATATATATATATATATATATATATATATGCACGTTCATTTGTATATTTTTATCTATTGATAGTCTCTCTAAGGAATGGCTTATGTACTTTTAAACTATTTTAAATTGCATTTTATTATTAATAAAATAGGTCTGCCTGTCTGTGTACTCAAATTACCCTCTTTAAAATTACCCTACAAAATCCTGGATTTGCCCGTTATGTTCATTTTAGTGGTCACTTGTTCTGAAATGCCCTGACAGCTCAATAGGATGCACTTATATATATATTCCCCGTATTGCGATTTGCATAATAATATGCTGACGTCCAAAAGAAACTTTACATACATACAATTTGAATAATTTGATAAATATTGTTGCTAATCGAAAAGAACCAATTTAGAAACCACTTTACAAATACTTTGCATATATCACGAAGTGCATTGCAACTTAAATATGTTGAATTTCATGATGCTTTTATATCCCACCATACAGTTTGCTGGTTTTCTATAATACAATTTCAAGCCTTGTAATGTTTGTTTTGGACGTCAGTATAGTTTATTTATAATAGCTGCAACACTATTTTCAGGAAGGCTTCAAACAAAATAAACAAAATTCTTTATACAGAGGTTTATGTAAACTTTCAAACATACAGTTACGTATGTCAATTCAGTGTAATGCTGTCTTTTCAATAATGTTAGTCCGTCCCTCTTCGTAAAAATGTTTACCGACGTCTGCCATGTATCGGTGAAGACAGAGAGTATCGCAACTCGCAATATTTGCCTTTTGAATCATCATATACTACTCAAAAGAATTTAAGGGTCAAAAATGTATAACCAAATAAGTTTCAGAGTGTATTAGATTGATGATGTAAACTACACCAATTTTTTTTATTATTGTTCCATATTTACAAAAAAAACACAAATAAACGTCACTGTTACAAGAAAGTCACATGACATGCTGTCAAAGTTGAAGGTTGTCAAACATGGATTTTACACATTAGAACATTCGTTCGTGCAGTGGTTGTGCGTTGACGTAGAGCCATATTGGTGATGTAGCGGTCCTCTCTATTTGTAGTGCTTCGGGGTCTTCCCGAACGTGGACGATTTCGAACAGAATTCGTTGCTTGGTACCGTTGCCACAGTCGGCCAACGACACTCTGACTGACACCAAGTCTCAGAGCAACATTTCTTTGCGTATTGCCATCCTGAAGCCAAGCAATAGCCCTTCCTCGATCTTCGATAGTCAGTTGAAGTCGTACCATTGTCGAATTTGGAGTGTGCACCATACACGAACGCAAGCTCCAATTATACGGAAATTCAGCATTGGGAACATGGAATACACGTGCAAAGCGTGCAAATGAAGCGCTTTGTGAAAAAGCAAGTTATGGGCACTTAGCAGACCTTTCGCTTTCGCCCTAATTTACGTGCAAATGTAAGCATGTTTTCGCCATTAGAACTAGTCGACAGTGTCAATGACAGTGGATTTTAATTCATTTATGGGTTGCTTAGACCCACTTTCGTCAAAATGGAACAATACCATGCGTGACATTATGGTCTAGCTAATATAACTGACATTCAGAAAATAATGTCGAAAATATCGTCTGACCCTTAAATTCTTTTGAGTAGTATATATCGGTAGGCCTATACCGATACTACCGAGCATCACTAGTACGTTTGTTCAGTATCGCAAGTCTCAGAGATCGCTACACAGAACTTTTTAAAACATTAAACAGTACATGCTAATCGATTTTCAAGTGACTACAAATCCTTAAACGGTTAAGAAGAGAATTTTCTTTAAGTTTCTACCCCCCCCCCCCCCCCCCCCCCCCCCCGCTAGCTAGTCCTGTATATGTATGTAATAATAATATCTACGTTTTACCTGTGACGTGTAAAATGCTTCAGGTTTGCTGTAATTAAGCCAAATTTGAGAGAATTTAAACTCACGTTTCACTACCGAACACATACTTGACAGCTGGTATCACACGCCTGTTCTCTTAACAGACCTGTACGTAATATTTATATACTGGCGTTCAAGTGTTTCAACACATCACGTGACACTCGAACGGTGACTGAAACTAAGGCCACGAAAAACAACTTTCATTTAAATGCTAAATGAGCAGAATTCCCATAACATACAGGTTTTTAAATGTTAAACCTGGCACTGAGATTATTTTATGAAGGAACTTTAAACTGTGTCGGCTACTGGATGTCAGACAAAAATACTGGCTCTTAATTATTTGTTATCGTTGAACATTAGAGTTAGAAGTAGTTTTAGTTTTAAAAAAAATTGTTTAACGATACCATTAGAGCACATTGATTAATTAATCATTGGCTAGTGGATGTCAAACATTTGGTAATTATGACTCGTAGTCATCAGAGGAAACCCGCTATATTGTTCTGTTAACAGCAAGGGATCTACAGTCACGAATGCTAATAACACATTTTCGTCATTTGGACAGTTTCTTTTTCATTAAAGGAGCTCAATCACGGATTTAGTGGGCCTTGTTTCTCTAAATATGCATTATAAATGAAACTTACATTCATTTGGAATACCAAACATAGTTATTGTATGATCCAAAATATTTTAATTGAACTACGATTGAGGCAATTCCACGACACGCTTCGTTTTTAAAATTTGGAAGTCTTCTTGTAAAAAGTCATAAAAATACGGAAAAACAGACTCGTAGTGATGAGGCTATATATACGACAACCGTATAATGTATTTGTGGATTTTATATAAACGATCGCCATGTATAGAGACTTGGCAAATGAAGGCCGGCTATATACATGGCAGATAATAAAAAATATATTATTTCATGACGAAAATAACCGCGAATACGCTGAAATAAAATAATAAACAGTCGGAACATGAACTCACCATTTATTATTATTATTATTATTATCATTCGGCGCGTGTGCAAATTATTTTGACTGGTTCGCAAAGTGGTATTTCGGTTTTAATGTATAGCGTAAAAAAAACCCAGTGTACTGTTGCATGTTTTGTCGTCCAAAGGTTGGCTAATTATTACTTAATCCAGTTGAATCCAGTTCTACGTGCAGGGACAAGTTCAGCCTGCCGTTTGTGCATGCGTGCGTGTAGCAGCAGCAGTAGTAGTAGTAGTAGTAGTAGTAGTAGTAGTAGCAGCAGCAGCAGCAGCAGCAGCAGCAGCAGCAGCAGCAGCAGTAGCAGTAGCAGTAGTAGCAGTAGTAGTAGTAGTAGTAGTAGTAGTAGTAGTAGTAGTAATAATAATAAGTGTGTATTATTATTATTAATATTACATGTATTATAATGTTGGTAAAATCATGTCGCGGTGGGGTGGGGTGGGTGGGGGCGGTTGTTACAGAAACGTTACATAAATTTAGAGGGGGATCTGGGAGTGGTACTAGTAAACTATAAAAAAGAAATGTATTTTGAGTTTTATTGGCCATTGCAATTTTGAGTATTTGAAATGTGACTAAATACAGCAAAATAACCTTTTAGTCATATTTATTTACGGTAAAATTAACTTTTTTACAAAATTTACGTAAGCAGCCTCAAAATTGCAATCAGTGAAAAATTATTAAGTTCAAGCCCTGTTGTTAGTTTGTGTACTGTCCGTAGTTAGTTTCTCTTTCAGATAATCTACCTCAGCCGTCCCCTGCGCGTGCTGTAACCTCACCGTGGTGCAGGGGTGTAACATTCTCTTTGAGAATGGCCAATACAGCACAAATTGAAATTTCGAGTACAAGTCCATATCCATCTGTGATATTTGTATTTTTGCACAGTTCTTTACACTGTTTTTATTTGAATCTTGAATTTTTGTATTGATGTTGATCATCACCTTATTTGTTTGCATTACCATAGTTTGACACCCAATAGCCGATGCATTTTTCGTGCTGGGGTGTCGTTAAACATTCATTCATTCATTCATTCATTCATTCATTCATTCATTATCTCAGCCGCTGATAATTTGTAATTGTTATTTTTATTTATTTATTTATTTATTCATCATCATCATCGTTATCGTTATCGTTATTGTTATTATTTATTTATTTATTATAATTAATTTTTTGTTAGTACTGTAGGGACAATATGACGCTATTCATATATCTATGGAAAACGTACACAAAAGGGTCCGCTAAATTCATATACTCCCCCACCCCGTCCCCTGTTCAGAAAATGCACTGTTCGTACAGTACTTATTATGTATTCCTCCTGTTCCAGATTGTTCGGTAATATGGATTAATCAAATACATGTACTTATTTACCGTCTATATACATTTTTGCTGTGAATATAGCCAGCTCTCGTTGGTGGAGGCTATAGACACGGCCTTCGTATATATAGTCACATCGTATATAAACACCGTCTAGTTCAGAGTATTCTTTAAAAATGTAACAATTCCTATCCCAAGTCAGCTGTTATGGCATATTTTGTATAATAATGAATTTGACAAGGTGGAAAATGACGCTGTTTGTGATCCAGATGTTTAGAGTTTTTCGCGTACGACTAACGATATATTTACCTATAGATGCAAATGCCTAACTAGTCGGGATTGTCGACGTTTAACATGCTTCTGTTGCTAAAATAAATTAATGTATAAGCTTAATATCATTCAGTACATGTTTTTATTAATTTTTAATAACTTATTTTCATTGGGTTTTTTTTCTTCTATTTACCCTACGTCGCACAGGACGGTCAAGCGTTCTCGTTACACGAGCTTGGTGAATCGTTTTGGCACTGCAGTTATTCGGGGAATGCCCGTCACGTGACTCAAAATAATACGTCACACCTTTGCTCTCCAAATAGCCGTTATTTTTCTCAGAATTATGGACCGTACCCATAATTCAATTATTTTTATAAAATAACAATAATAAGTGTGATATGGTGGTTATGTAGATGGTTCAATAAAGTACTTTTAGGTACAAATCAAATGTATATATTGTCATATAATACTTTGTTGGGTCAATAATTAGGTCAACCATCCGTGACAGAGCGCGTTTAAGGATAACATTTTAATAATAAACGTGGTGATCTTCGCAAGTTGTTACACAATTAGCATAAGAGCATACAGTGTTTCCAACATTCTTGGACAGCAAACCCTCTTGTACTGCATTCAATTCCGTCGTAACTGGCGTCAGTCCGTACCTCGAACTTTACATTCTTGGACAGCAAGCCCTTTCGTGCAGCATACAATTCTGTCGTAATTGGCGTTAATCCGTACCTCGAACCTTTCGACACTTGCCTAGGGTGCGGTCATTATTTGTGAGTTTACCGCTCTAGGTGAATCGGCAAACGGAAAATGTATGCTGCTCTTTGTGCAGGTGGAAGATGCTAATGGACGAATGATTCTTTACTCGATGATACGGTCTCCATGGATTTAGAATGTATCGAAAACTGTTTAAGAAATTACCTTTCTTGCCAACTTATATATGTTTATTTGGATACTGGGGGGGGGGGGGGGAGGGGGTACCATAATGAGAGGCCAACCCACATTATGTATGTATGTATGTATGATTTTATCAAATTTAATGCATGGACCCCGTGCCCCCTCCCCTAGATACGCCACTGTCGGATACCATTAGTAGTAGTAGTAGCAGTGTGCATATTCGCAACTGACGAACAACGTCGTGAGCCCCTACTTTGTAGGTGTTATGTGATGACCAACGTTAGAGATTAAACTCACAGCTAGCTGTATTTATTCTAATGAGCTGTCCGGTGCTAGTTTTGATTTAGTAAACTAGTTTGGAAGTAGCAATCCTCTTTGTGGCGATACAAGAGGGATGAAATATCCAGTAAAGATTTATTCGGGGGTGGCTGTCCTCCAATAGCCGAGGCACTAGATGTAGATGCATGGAATCATCCACAAGTTTTCCAAATGCCTATTCGACTCTGCATTGTACAGAGATACGGCCCTGGTCATGTATTACGGGTTTGTTCAGATTAAGATAAAATTGAAGAAAATGAACTTTAGTGGAGAAATAAAATTCACCGCGAGATAAAAAAAAAAATGTACTAGCCACAAGGCACAGCGGAGCAGGGAGACTGGGGCCTTTACCACCCCAACCTAATCATTCTAAATCAAAACACATTGGCATTTACCAGTATTTTGCAAATGCGTGTCCTTTAATTTCTTATCACAAACTAATTGTTCATCTCGGTTACCATGTGTCAGATCCATTAAATTCAGAGGAAATTATTGTAGTTCCACCTAAAATATTTGGATTTAATATGAAAAAAAATTTGCCGATAAGAAAGCAATTATCTATTTAAATGGTTTGTTTTGATCTAATATAATATTTAGATAGAAAATGTTTTCATAATGGTTTATTTTCGAAATTATCAACTTCGATTTTGTTACACCACCTTTCTCCGTGTTGTAGTTTTCATATTTTAGCCTAAAATAAGCTATGTCTAAATAAAAAAAGAAAGAAGTGTTTTATTTAACGACGCACTCAACACATTTTATTTACGGTTATATGGCGTCAGACATATGGTTAAGGACCACACAGATTTTGAGAGGAAACCCGCTGTCGCCACAACATGGGCTACTCTTCCGATTAGCAGCAAGGGATCTTTTATTTGCACTTCCCACAGGCAGGATAGCACAAACCATGGCCTTTGTTGAACCAGTTATGGATCACTGGTCGGTGCAAGTGGTTTACACCTACCCATTGAGCCTTGCGGAGCACTCACTCAGGTTTTGGAGTCGGTATCTGGATTAAAAATCCCATGCCTCGACTGGGATCCGAACCCAGTACCTACCAGCCTGTAGACCGATGGCCTGCCACGACGCCACTGAGGCCGGTATGTCTAAATAAGTACGTATGCGGGCCTCAAAAAAGGCTTAACTATAGGTTTTCAACTCTTAGAATATTATTCTTTTCAACTAGTCTCTATCTACTTATGTGTTTTTAAGTCTTAAAATATTCTTTACAACTAGTCTCTATCTGATGGTTTTCAACTCTTAGAATATTATTCTTTTCAACTAGTCTCTACCTACCTATGTGTTTTTAAGTCTTAAAATATTATTCTTTTCAACAAGTGTCTGTGGGTTTTCAACTCTTAGAATATGAATCTTTTCAGCTAGTTTCTATAGGTTTTCAACTCTAAGAATTTTATTTTCAACCAATCTCTATCTGTGGGTTTTCAACTCTAAGAATTTTATTTTCAACCAGTCTCTAATCTGTGGGTTTTCAACTCTCAGAATATTATTATTTTCAACCAGTCTTTATCTGTGGTTTTTCAACTCTTACATTATTGTTCTTTTTAACCAGTCTCTATGGGTTTTCAACTCTTAGACCATTATTCTTTTCGGCTGGTCTCTATTACAGGCTCAACTGAATGAGAAACAAATATTACTCGTTGCGGCCTAATACTACAGTGTAAACAGATCTATCACGATGTAGACGGACAAAGCGAAACCAAGCTGAGTGGGTACACGGGCCTCGTCTTGTAAAGCAAACACATCGTCATCAACATGCGATTTCAACATTTAACAATTAGTCCGCATTTTAGATTGACCCACACGACCTGTGATCATAGACTTTCTACGTTGATGGGCGTTTGTCGGTCAGCGGGTTGGAATAAACTGTGTTTTCAAACACGGACGATCCTGTTTAAAGATACAGTCCACTCCCATCCTGTAATACATTATAGATAACCAGGATACTTTTGAGCTCAATGGATGATTCACAAATACACACACACACACACACACACACACACACACTCTCACTCTCACTCTCACTCTCTCTCTCACTCTCTCTCTCTCTCTCTCTCTCTCTCTCTCTCTCTCTCTCTCTCTCTCTCTCTCTCTCTCTCTCTCTCTCTCTCTCTCTCTCTCTCTCTCTCTCTCACACACAAACTATGTGTTTACAAATTTAAAAAAAAAAAAAGTTGAATACCGGGAAAGTTGGTAAACAAGTGAACAACAACACTGAAAATTTGCACAAAATCAATTATCTTGTGTTGTCTATTGGTTGAAATTAATATTTTCAACGAAGTTTACTTTTGAAATGGCACATGATATAAATGGTGCCCTTTTTTCAGGATGATATGCATTTTCTTACCTCTTTTTAAATATTTTTGTTTAAGTTTAACTACAACTTTGTGGACTATCTAGTATGGAACTAATAAAGTAACGTTCTCTACCTCTCTCTCTCCAGACAAGCGTCGTGCAGATAAATTTATAGTGGAGAAAAAAAACTTTAAAAAAGGAAATCTCGAAATGTAGAGGGAAAAAACAAAATAATAACAAAATAACCATACCTCTAAAATGTTTCCTGATGTGCGGTCGGTCTAGGATCGACCCCCGTCGGTCACGGCCTATTGGGCTATTTCTCGTTTCAGCCAGTGCACCACGATCAAAGACCGTGGTATGTGCTACCCTGTCCGAGGAATAGTGCATATAAAAGATTTCTTGCTACTAATGGAAAAATGTAGCGGGTTTCCTCTCTAAGACTATTATGTCAAAATTACCAAATGTTTGACATCCAATAGCCGATGATTAATAAATTAATGTGCTTTAGTGGTGTCGTTAAACAAAACAAACTTTAACTTTATTATAACCACTAATTTATTATCCTAAATTTGCATTAGTCATTATGCATACGGTTGGTGAACAGTCCATAAGGTTGCAGTTGAGGAACTTAAAAAGGTAAATATTAAAAAGAACTAAGAAAGTGCTTTTCATACAGGGGGAAAAAATAAGGGCACCATTTCAAAAGTATATTTCATTATCAAAATATGAAAATATTATCAAAAGATAACAAAAAGAAAAGAAAGACTACAGTAATCTTTATTTCGGCTTTTATCTATACAAAAACAACAAACAAACAAACAACAATCATCTAACTGTCCATCTGCCCAGGTAATCAGATTTGTTTTTAAAAAACCCAGGTTAAAATTAGAATTCGACTACGAGTCAAAATCACCAAATGGTATAGCCGATGATTAATTAATCAATGTACTCTAGTAGTGTCGTTAAAAAAAAAAAAAAAAATTCAGACAATCTTACAGTGTTTACCAACTTGATGTAAACCAACGGTTTTACTGTCGCAAATATTTGTTTTAAAGATAAATGTTTAACACCACTAGAGCACACTGATTTATTAATAAACGCTATTGGATAAGATACATTTGGTAATTTTGACGTATCGTTTTAGAGGAAACCAGGTACATTTTTCCATTACTAGCAGACATACCATGGCTTTTGATATATCAGTCGTGGTGCACTGGCTGGAACGAGAAATAGCCCAATGGTTCTACCGACGGGGATCAATCCTAGACCGATCGTACATCAGGCGAGCATTATACGACTGCTCATTGAACAAGGGAAATATTATGGCATAGACAGATAAGAAAGAAAATGTAAATTGTGCAATAAGGACAAAATAGAAGATGAATATCACTTTACTTTATGTCCAGTGTATATAGATCTACGATCGCGTTATATTAAAGGAACATTCCTGAGTTTGCTGTATTGTAAGATGTTTCCGAAAAATAAAATATTTCTACGATTAAACTTAGATATTAGATATATTTTCTAGTTTAGAATATCAGTGTCTGTATATTCAATGTGTTTCTGGTCGTCTTAATATTTGTAAGAAGCCCAAACTGGATTTTGTCTTCAAATAATTTCGTACGTACGAAAAAATATATTTTAGGAAATAAAATGAAATTTAACCTAGTAAAAATATTAGAATGATCAGAAACATGTTTAATATACAGCCACTAATATTTCATGCAGAAAAATATATTTAATATGTAATTACAATCGTTAGAAAGTCTCTGTTAGTCGATAACATCTTAAAAATTGCAGCAAACTCAGGAATGTCCCTTTAAGAAATATTATTGGTTCAAGGCATCGGTGTATAAGATTGTACAATTGTTATCTGTTGAAAACAGAAAAAAGGAACATATCTCAAACAGGCAACATATTGACGTTCTCAACTCATTTGAATGTCCACCCTCCAAATACACAATCTCTCATTTATATATTTCTCTTCATGTATCATTGTATATTTTATGCCTATGAGCCGCAAGCAAATAAACTATACTATATCACTGGGCTTTGTCCCGCCCGCAAAACTCGGGTTTCTTTAAAATCATATTTATTTATCGAAGGTCGGGGAAAAACATTAAATCGAGGTCTCAAAAAGTATTAGCCAAATAAACTTTGAGCTCTCGTGTGGCCAATTTTATCTTTCGAAAGCTAATGGACGAATCATGTAACCCCGAGTGTTTATTTTGTGTTGGTTGTGTTGACATACGTAAGAGTACAAAAGGTTATAGTCATATGATAAAGAACACAGCTATTCATCAGTCATCTTGCGTTTAAGTGCACTAGTCATGGCACTTAAGTCAACGTACTTAATACGTTTATGAAAGAGAAATAAAAAAGCAAGCACAAGGTCGTATCTCAAAACGTTCACCACGGGACTGCATTTGGCAGTGGGCAGGGGTTTCCCCAGGGGCATAAGGTGTAGCGGGGCATGTCAGGACAGAGATTTTAACGTGCACATTTATGGCAAGCCGTCCAGGACAGGGTAGCGGGCTTCCACGTGCCAGCTGACATATTTTGGAAGAAAGGACGATTAAAATGCGAGGAAAACAGCTGATCCGAGGAGAATTCCCACCCCTGCATCATGTAACTTAGGTAAAAAGTGATGGCGTCACTGAAGGAGTTTACGGAGGTTCTGCCGAAATTAATACTCCAGTCACCAGGCCCCGTGCTTATAAGCCTTAAAGTCTAGACTTTAATAAAGTCCAGACTTTAACGTCATGGCAACGCCATTCAAATAACAGTACGTTAAAGTCTGGACTTTAAGTTTTATAAGCACAGGGCCTGGAGTCCAGAGTCCAAGAAAACAGATTCAAGGAACAGCAACCATTTAAAGTAAATGAATTGGGGGGGGGGGGGGGGCAGGACGTAGCACACTGGTAAAGTGTTCGCTTGATGATTATTATTTTACGTTAAAACATTTACCCGAAAAATCACATCCCTGATACCATTTTACACCAGTCTGGTCCACCTTATTAAACAAAAACACATGTGAATGTTCTGATTTAAAGACTTTAAGCGTTATATCCCCGTCGGTGAGCCCATTAGGCTATTCCTCGTTCCAGCCAGTGCACCACGACTGGTATATCAATGGCTGTGGTATGTGTTATCCTGTCTGTGGGATGGTACATATAAAAGATCCCTTGCTACTAATGGAAAAATGTAGTGGGTTTCCTCTCTAAGACTATATGTCGGAATAACCAAATGTTTGACATCCAATAGCCGATCGTTAGTAAATCAATGTGCTCTAGTGGTGTTTTTAAACAAAACATAATACAGCCAAGTGAAGGCAAAGAATGGACAATAAAAATTAGCTGAAGAAGAAAGTTCAGACCCAATTTGAAGAAATTGTGATCCAAATTACAAGATATATAGGTGACAAAAGTGGGGGATGGGGCTGCTGCATGCATGGATGCCTGGACAGTGCCCGTTTTAATATCCCCTGCAAATTGCATTGTGTGGGATAATTACAAGAAAAATCTATACATTTTCAATGTGTTTATTAACACATAATCATATATTTTTAATACCCACAAAAATACCCATATTCATCATCTAACAAGGGAGATCACTCATATAAACTAATATTCATATTATTCAAGATTTGTCAGTTGTCACAGCTGTATGGACTTACATTTTTGCAGGCTGATTTTTGACTAAATTAAACGGAAATGCCCAAATCTGAATAACAACGATTCATATTTGTATTACCACCAAACAGCAATATAGGGTTTCCAATGAATTCCTATGCACTGGTACATGAAATACAAAATGTATTTTGCACAGAATGATATAAATACATAATGAAAAGTATTCAGGCCAACTCATTTTGCCTGAAAGTCTTCAACAATTTTGCTTGAATGCAGTGTGGGGGGGGGGGGGGGGGGGGGGGGGGGGGGGGGGGGGGGGGGGGGGGGGGGGGGGGGGCCAACAGACACACACCCTCCTCCATCTCATATTTTCTTCTGATCATAACTTTACTATTTTTATTAAATTGTATCCTTTAATCATCTTGTGTTCTGATCATCCAGGAACTATTTTTTATGAAATCTGTTCTTAGATTGCAGTCTCTTGAGTGCTCGCTTGTGCTTCAACTTGAAAGCCTGTAAAGAAAGAAATTAAGAAAATAATGGACAATTAGTTTAAAACACTTCAGCACATTTGAAGCTAAGATTATTTGGTGTCCGACACAGTGGTGGATCTGGGGGGGGGGGGGGGGGGGGGGGGGGGGGGGGGGGGGGGGGGGGGGGGGGGGGGGGGGGGGGGGGGGGAGGAACCCCTTTCAACTTTGCAACAGTTATATATATATATATTATATATTGAAGAATCTGAGTTTGTGGACTTTGACCACACGTCATTGGGGCCCCGATAATGGATTTTCTGGATCTGCCACTGTGACATTTGATTTTCTGGATCTGCCACTGTGACATTTGATTTTCTGGATCTGCCACTGTGACATTTGATTTTCTGGATCTGCCACTGTGACATTTGATTTTCTGGATCTGCCACTGTGACATTTGATTTTTTGGACACTTGGGTGTACAAAATGAGAGGAAACCGGAGTCACCACATAAGCAACTGCTACTGAATAAGGGTGGGATTTAGCTCAGTCGGTAAAGTGCTTTCCTGAGCAGGGTCGCTGCCAGAGGGTAAAACGGGTATGGTGCCATACCCAAATATGTTTATCTTTTTTGAAGTTAACCTTTTGACAAAATTAATTACTCTTACAATTCCTGTATGATTTCCTTAACCCTACCCTAAACTTAACCCATTTTCTTTCTGGGGGAGGCCCCCCATACCCCCTGTTGACTGTGGCTGCATTCAATTCCATAGTGCCATACCCAAAAATTTCTTTCTGGCAGAAACACTGGTGAGGTGCTTGGGCCATAGGATCCAGCCTCCTCGGTCGACCCATTAAGTTTTCTCCTGTCCCAACCAGTACTCCATCACTGGTATACCAAAGGCCATGCTATGTGGTGTTAAATGCATATAAAAGATGCTTTGATACCAATGGAAAAATATAACAGAAGGCTGTATTAGAACTATCAAATGTTTAATATCCAATAATCAGCTAATCAACATGCTCATTAAACAAAAATATTTTTATCAACTTAGACAAGACACCACATACTATAGCCCTTTAATATACATGCCATGAGCTACTGAAAAAAATCCTCAACAAGTCCACTGATTGCTACCTAATAATGTGAGCATTCTACAAAGCTTTAATATACCCCACCCACTGTATAGTCAGTAACATACGTACATCGATTAGATCTCGTCTTTTCTCTCTCCATTTTCTGACAACATCTTCATAGTTGGCGGGTCGCAGGAAATACTGAACACCCTCTGAAACAGACAACAATGCAGATGGCGTAATGTGTAAGAGTGACTACAACACCAGAAGACAAGTGGCTAAAGAAGTACCCACAGCTGGAACCATTATAAAGAACACAAAATTTGTATTAATAGGTCTCAGAGGAAAACCCAGAAGAGAGTGATTAGATTCTACCCTAACTTAAAAAAAAAACTATTCCAACTTATTTTCGTGCTTATATCCAATTAAAGTTCAAGCATGCTGTCATGGGGACACACCTCAGCTATCTGGGCTGTCTGTCCAGAATAGTGAGTTAGTGGTTAATTGTTAGTGGTCAGTGAGAGAAACGAGGGTGTAGTGGCCTTACACCTACCCACTGAGTCATTCAAACTTGCTCTGGGTGGGAGCCGATACTGGGCTGCGAACCCTGTACCTACCAGTCTTGTGTCCGATGGCTTAACCATGAAGCCACAGAGGCCAGTTACGATATATTGATACCATACACATGTTAAGGGGAGATAAAAATTACTCTCCTTGAACGGAACCTCAGAAGAGTGATGAGGAGCAAGCTCACCTTAAACGGCAAACTTTCAAAACACTAAAACTTTTACAACAAAATAAAAATAAAACCTTTTTGTTGCAAAAAGATTGTAATTTAAAAAAAAAAAAAAATCTGGTAATTCTCATATTTATGTTTATCTGGCAACAATGTAGTATAAATGATGCATCTTTTTCAAGATCAAAATCAAATACAATTCTAATGTTATTACATTAGATTCTCGGCCAACTCAAAATGAATTCCTTTGGTATCAGGATTGTTTCTAGTTTCCATATGCCCAATATTTTAAGTTGCATACTCTTGAAAGTGATCCTCCTATAATGCATACAGTGCCACTGATTTATCTTGATCAAAACGAGCAATGTAAAAACCATGGCAACTTTTACTTCTATGTTTATATGATACTTTCAAGATGTTTTTGCTTTGTTTTTGATGTCTTGCCATGCTGTAGGTTTTCATATATGACGATTCATAACTAAAATAATAAAAGTGCTTTGTATTTTACCCAAGTTCGTATTTTATATTAAGTTACAACATATACTGATGAAGTTTTCATCATTCTACTAATTTGTTCCATTAACTTTCTGTTTTACTATGAAGTCAGTTTGATATATAGCCTGTCTGTAATTTGTTCCATTAACTTTCTGTTTTACTATGAAGTCAGTTTGATATACAGCCTGTCTGTAATTTGTTCCATTAACTTTCTGTTTTACTATGAAGTCAGTTTGATATACAGCCGGTCTGTAATTTGTTCCATTAACTTTCTGTTTGACTATGAAGTCAGTTTGATATATAGCCTGTCTGTAAATGTGAAAGAATCTTGGAAAAAGATATCTGTATAAATCATCGATTAACCTTTTAGCCTTTCATCATCAGTGGTGAAGAAAAATGTCCTGTTCTTGACAGGGAAGATAACTCTAGGTGGTGCTGGTACACTCTTAGCTGCTGGTGTTTCAGAACTGTAAAAACAAACATGATATACAAACTAATTAATACAAACATGATATACAAACTAATTAATACAAACATGATATACAAACTAATTAATACAAACATGATATACAAACTAATTAATAAAAACATCATATATAAACTAATTAATACATACATCATATACAAATTAATTAATACATGATATACAAATTAATACAAACATGATACATGATATTTTAGTAACTGCTTTGCATAATGTTAAAACTTAAACTGTTTGTTTGTTTTTTATTATTAATAGAACAAATGTTCCACCTACCCATCTTCATTGTTATCGGATGCCGACATCAATTCTTCATCACTCTTATTATCTTGTCGCCATGCCTGATGAGACAAACTGGGTTTCACAGCAATGTCTGGAAGAAAAAAAAAATCTATGATCAGAAAGTGTTTTAAAGGAAAAAACTATCTATGATTGGGAAATGTCTGAAAGGAAAAAACTAAAAATCTAAGGGTTACATATTTCAAACGTAAGCCCAACCTGACACTTCTTAGAAGGTGACTTGAAATTTACATTCACTTAACATAAAGTACATATGTTTCTACATATAAAAGTAAATATTAAGTATTTGTCTTTAAACAATCCACTTTAAAAAAAAAAAAAAACTAATAATTATCAGTAATTCTGCTGAGATCATTGTCAATATTTATTATTCTACCATTCAATTCATGCTTCACAGACTGGCATTTCTTACAGTGAAAAGAGTAATACAGTTAGAATGAGCATTTTAAGTACAAGAAAGTTTAGTATTTGCCTGTTGTTTATTAGTCTTGATAACCATCATTTTTATCATCATTTATCAGTGAAATCAAGACTGAAGAAAAACATTTAAAAAGAGTAAATACCATGGCAAAAGTACAGTTAGCTATATGAAGTAAAATTCTGCTATATCAAACCGTAAAATGTTTTCATTTTTGCATTATTAAAATTGTAATTTTATCTTAACCTTCTTCATCTGAAGATTCCGACTGGTTCTTTGAGGGTCCAAATGCTGACAGCAATGAGAATGATTCTTTGCTTGATGACTTTTTAAATGCGTCCTTCAATGAGGTAGACACCTCAAAATGCCGCGTCTTGTCTACTTGTGGTAACTCGTCCTCTACCACTTCCTCTGTGCCTTTCTTAGCTTTCTTTTTCTGTCTGTTGAAAGTTTAAAAAGTTTGTTTTGTTTAACGACACCACAAGAGCACAATGATTTATTAATCATCAGTTATTGGATGTTCAACCATTGGTAATTTTGACATTTAGTCTTAGAGAGGAAACCCACTAAATTTTTCCATTAGTAGCAAGGGACCTTTTATATGCACCATCCCACAGACAGGATAGCACATACCACAGCCTTTGAAATACTAGTCTTGGTGCACTGGATGGAACAAGAACTAGCCTAATAGGCCCACTGACAGGGATCGACCCTAAACCGACCGCACATCAAGCAAGCTGTTTACCACGGGGCCCCGTCCCACTCCTGCCTGTCGAATTCAAACAGTACAAAACATATATGCTCACAATATATACTAAATACTAAGACTAAACTCAGTTCTAAATCTCAATGTCTTAATATTTTAAATGAAATTTGAAAAATATATATAATAAAATAAAAATTAATAATAAAGTTTCTCTCTGTCTAATGTTCCACCCAAACAACAATGTTCAAATCAACCTTCACACTAAGATCAGTGTAATATATTTCTTGAAGCAATATACTTTATATAGAATACTACATTTGTTGTGGCAATATTCAATATATATATTTCTCATACATCACATTTATAGCAATTCAGCTCATTGAGAAATGTTCTCATAGCGAAATAGTAATATATGTCATAGCAATATATATTAAACACTGCAATGAACTTTTTGAAGCAATATAGAAATCAGAGCAATGTAGTATGTTATCATATGTAGGCCAGGCTTTAGTTTCACATGCCTAATATAATAAATCTAAATGATTTTAACAAAATATTATCACTATTTCCTTTAACAGCTTACTTTTCTGGTTTGGTGACATTCTTCGACACTTCAGTTTCTGATCTTTTAATTTCAAACTGTGAGTGGTCTTCATGAGATGGGTCAAACCGAACTGCACCAATATCTCTGAAACAAGACATTAACAATCAATAAGAAAAACCCAGCACATTAACAGTCTCTCATACAGTCAAATCCGCTTAATTGCATAGCCCCGGTGTATGTCAAATTTATGCTAATAACCAGTGTAACCGATTATCCGATAGAGCCCCATTTTAAGATAATAACCCACAGTAAACTTTGCAAATGCTTTGTGGACAGTCTATCTTACTCATAAGTGTGCAGAATAAACACTGTCTGAATGCTGATATACCTGTATACATTTCATTTGTTTATACATGTATTTTAAAAGAGATTGAAAATCTTTGAAAATTGGACATTAACAATCTGAAAGAACAGGGGATTAACAATCTAAAAATATAGGATATTATGAAGCTTTAAAAATAGGACATTAACAATTTTTGAAAACAAGACATTAACAAAGTGATAACTCCAGCACTATTTCTCACAACAAAACAAAAAAAACAATTGAAAACATGACATTAACAATCTCTAGAGACAAGACACTAAAAATCAATAAAACACCATGATATGTAACTTGTGAATAATTGCTGTTTTATTAATATTGAGATATTTATGAAGCACAAATGGGATTTAACTTTTATAAACATCTACTAGATAAAAATTTTTTAGCTTTGCATTGATAAATATCCTTTTTAAAAATCTCACTTGAACTGTTTCTTTTTGTAGTCAAGTTTATATACTTTGTCACGTCCAACAACAGATTCAAGAATCTTCAGATTTCGTGCTTTCTCACTCAGTTCATTTTTCTCATCATGATCTACAATAAAATAATAGTCATAATCAGTAAAATGAGTCTGTGATGTAACAGTCTGGTTATAGCGAGAAAAAGGATCGATTGTATTACCCTCCACTTCTCCGACACCAGATCAGTTCCGAGTTCATTCCCCACCCACAGGTAGTTTTGATCCTATTACTCTCTGCCCCCCCCCCCCCACCCCCAACCCCCAGCTCTTCACTGAGCTACAGGTAGGATCTAGATTGCTTGCCCGAAGTGCTTGGGTCAAAGGTTTTGAACCCGCTTGGTGGTCACACATCCTCTGATTAGGATTTTTCCCATGCCAACCAGTGCACCATGACTGGTAGTGATATATTAAAAGCTGTGGTATGTGCTATCCTGTCTGTGGGAAAGTGCATGTAAAATATTCCTTGCTGCTAATGTCAAAATTGCCAAATGTTTGCCCCATCTCATGTGGGACTAATCCTATTATTGATCGTACCTCAGATACCAGTACTACCACTGGGTACATCACACACGGGCATAGGAAGGTGTCAAAAGTAGCGGAGCACACACAGGTATATATATACATATATAAATAGAGGATTCTTCACAAGTGTTTTTTAATGTGGAAAATATCAGCTGAATCTATGTTAATCGGTATTTGTCGAGGCTCTGCCAAGACAAATACCGATTAACGAAATGAGGTTGATATTTAACATATTAAAAAACATGAGTAGTGAATTCTATTTATCCTATAGGCCCCTAAGACTTCTAAAATAACATTTTAAATCAATTTTTAGCAAATCACAGTACTAAAGTCACTGCCATTGGTAATATGACGTCATTACAATTAGCACAAATTAGTTACATCACGCTCAGGTACACAGGTCTTGTTGGATTGTAAGCAAATGACCCATCCACAGCAACACATTACCTAGAGAACTTGCAAATTTGCATACCATTATTAACCGGGTTAAAATTATCACATGGGTAAGTTATTGGATAAATACATGCATAAATATATAAAAACCATCGCATCCCACCCACTCCCCACCTCACTTCCTTATCCAGCTTGTAAATTATAGTTATCAATCAAATACAGCTTTGCTAGAAAAAGTATTAATAGGGGCTATGACAGTAACCGAGTTGTAAAGAAACATGAGGACAAGTCCTTGAATAAAATTCTGGCTTCCTTAACCTGAACCACAATTTTGATAATGGTATGGTCAATATTGTTTGTTTGGTTTTTCTCTTATAATCCATATTATATTTAACAAAAGAAGCATTTGTGGATTTGTATGTTGAGGCAGTTTACAGCACAATGTATTGTTCAAGGTTAACCCACAAATACTTAACTTACCATTATCATTTTCTTCCTCACTGTCAGCAAACCTCTCATCCAATCGAAACCTCTCATCAGCTCCTATCCGTGACTGCAGAGCTAACAGCTAAAACATAATTCAAACAATTTTAAATCTAAAATGCTATATTATCATCTCAGGTAAAGATCACGAAAGGTATATTAAATCAAATCCTCTACTTTCCATTACAAAAAAAACCAAAAACAGATTTAAATGAAGTTTATACATGTTCTAAAGTCCTAGTGCCTAATTCATAAACGTTTCTTCCAAAGGCTCTGTTAGACAATAAAGCATCCTCTTTGCAAGTCTTTTAGCATTGCACAGCGAGATCGCAAAGTTGCGAGAGTTTAGTGAATTAGGCCGCAGACCTGACATTATAAATAAAAACATGATTTCCTTTTATATTAAGAAGTAGCCTTAGTTGGAGTTGATACATGTTTCTAAATGAGAAAATGTCAGAAATGAAAAACAAAGAGATCCAAGAAAAAATTAAATAATGTTGATGAAAAAGAGAATACTAATGCCAAGGCAAGATATTTGTCAAGTTTGATCTTACCTTCCTTCCTGCCTTGCCCTCATACTGCTGTCTTAGATGAAACATTTCACCATCAGCAGTAACACCAGCATCGTCATCTTCGCTGTCAAACAGAGATGGACCGGTGTTCACAGCCTGTAACAACAAGCGACAGAAATAGTCACCCAGACACATAGGATCAAGTGTTAATTTAGTTGAGATAAGACAGATTTCAGTAGATTTTTCAGTCCACATGTCCCTAATTAAAATATAATGCATCACATAAATGATATCCATGGTAATTGGACCACTTTAATTATGACAATAAATTGTATCAGCAAAAAG
>NC_054701.1:15914185-15951685 GCF_016097555.1 Gigantopelta aegis | reverse complement strand
ATGCTCTTAATTTCTTTTCGCCTGTGGCGATATTAATTGTTTTAGAAGGCCGTGTGCAGTTCCAAATGCACTTAGCCCAGGTGGGCAACTTGTTACGTGATACCTTTGCGCGACGGTCGTCGAGCTGTACTTCTAATACACACCCAGTCCAGATGCGGAGACATGTGGCCAGTAGTTACGTAATACCTCCGCGAGTGCGGTTTTTACAACCGTGATTTGGCGACTTGGCGTCATTGAGTCTGGCGATCTAAGAGAAAGATGTGCCGTCTTGGTCGCTGTGGCAATTCAGATGATACGTGAGGTACCGCCTTGTGCCCCCAGGCGATATTCGCTGTCTCTGAGAGTTTTGAATAAATAGCTAGGGTTTTAGAGATATCGGGGAGAAACATAGGAAGGCTTCCAGGGGGAACGTTAGTCCGTTAGGACTTGGTAAATATCATTTCTGCTCTGTTGTATAACCTTGATGTGATTGATGTGACTTTAAATATTTTAATACTGTATTATACCAATATTATTTAGACGGTGCTGCCGGTCTTCTGACGCAGTAATCTGTAGGCTCACTGTCCTAAATAATTATAAAAAGCTTAACCAGTCATCTTAGAGGACCTAGGTAAACTGTAGGTTATTGTCTTTATTGTGATAGGTACCAGTATTAATTCTGTTACAAGGTTACTGAATGAGTAGTTAAGGGTTAATTAAAAATTAACCAGTTAGGAATAGAGTTGTAATTCCTTTATTAATTAAGTTCTCCTGGAAGCGTTTCTCAATTATCACACGTTATTGAACGAGTAGTAAGTGTTAATTAAAAATTAACCAGTTAGGAATAGAGTTGTAATTCCTTTATTAATTAAGTTCTCCTGGAAGCGTTTCTCAATTATCACACGTGTGGGTGTTGTGTCACGGTGAAGTGATTAGCATATTGTGTAAACTAGACACCTAGAGATTAACTAATTAAGTGATCAGTTCTGGGTCGTTATTATTTGTTATTGTTAATTAACTACTGCGGCAGTAAATTTGTCAGCGTAGGTTAATACAGATTCCAAAGTGTATTGTGTTTTTGTTGTGTTTTCTAGTGAACTAAACGTGCTATATTATATATACTTTATATAAGATCGTATCTCTGATCATACCTGAGACGAGCCACACTAGGGTATAAGTGCCTGTTACAGAGAGATCTAATAGATATACAGTTAGGAGAGATATTTGGACAATCGTGTTTCATTCAGTTACGGGTATTATAGGATCCCCGTGACAAAAGTCAACAGACCAAGACTGAATATCAAATTCGGACAGACATGAACTGTGATTAAAAAAATGTAGTATATCTTTTTTCTTTCTTTTTTCGTTACAGAAGCCCAGTTTACACTTGTATCCATCACCAACCAGGGAGAAGACGTGATGGATATTTAAACATATGAATGTATTATAATTAATATATTATTCTTACATTTATTACACAAAATTATCATATACTACTAAATCAAAATCACTTATTTGATAAGAGAGAGAGAGAGAGAGAGAGAGAGAGAGAGAGAGAGAGAGAGAGAGAGAGAGAGAGAGAGAGAGAGAGAGAGTCTAAACTGTAAGCTAGGTGTAAGCTAGTTAAATCTTAAAAGGAGTTCTGCGAAGATTTATTTATTAAAATATTCCTTCCTTCCATTACACACACGCGACCGGCCTCGGTGGCGTCGTGGCAGGCCATCGGTCTACAGGCTGGTAGGTACTGGGTTCGGATCCCAGTCGAGGCATGGGATTTTTAATCGAGATACCGACTCCAAACCCTGAGTGAGTGCTCCGCAAGGCTCAATGGGTAGGTGTAAACCACTTGCACCGACCAGTGATCCATAACTGGTTCAACAAAGGCCATGGTTTGTGCTATCCTGCCTGTGGGAAGCGCAAATAAAAGATCCCTTGCTGCCTGTCGTAAAAAAGAGTAGCCTATGTGGCGACAGCGGGTTTCCTCTAAAAACAGTGTCAGAATGACCATATGTTTGACGTCCAATAGCCGATGATAAGATTAAAAATCAATGTGCTCTAGCGGCGTCGTTAAATAAAACAAACTTTACTTTTTTTTACACACACGCACACATATATAGACATTAAGATGAAAAAGGTATATTTACATATCGATGTACACCGACATACACATATATGTTCAGACTCATACATCCATCCACACATACATACATACATGTATTGATATATAAACATACAAAATTCCATTAAAGTACAAATTTTACCCTTTCTATTAAAAAAGTCTGTAATGTGTGAGATACCTTTTTGATACCATTTCGAGTTAAAAAAAGGCTTTTTGTCAATACAAATATTAGGATTGTAAAATACTGGTTCTGTTAAAAATTCTTCAAAGGATTAACATGAAATGTTATCAGCAAAACATTTGAAGGCATTCAAACAGTCTTTCCAAAATAAGTTATTTATTTTGTCCAATAAGTTAGCAGGGTATGAATTTCCAAATTTAGCAGTATTGATAAAATCGGAATATACCAATAAGAGAACATCCTTCCCTTTGTATAACATCGCGAATCTTTCTAGTCCATACGAGTTTCAGTGCTTTTACATATAAATATATATCAACCATACCAAGTTCTCCGTCACTAACAGGACGGCAAGCTACTGTTCTTTTGATTCTATCAAGTTTATTATTCCAGACAAATTTAAATAGCATATGGTTTAGTTCTTTACGAAAATGGCCTGGGGGCTATGGAAGAGTCAAAAAAAGATAATTGAGTTTAGAAATAAGCAATAATTTAATTATAGCAATTCTATCTAGGGGGTATAAAACGTTTCATCCATCTATTAATAATTTGTTTAATTTCAAATAATTTATTTTCAAAATTAATGTTGGTAATTTCTTTAATATTTGTTGTGAACTTTATTCCAAGAATCTTAAATATTTTTGGATTTCCTTTCAAGTTTTAGGTTTGGTAAATAGACATCTTTACAATTGGTTTTGGAACCTATCCATATAACTTGGGATTATCATAGTTAATATTCAGGCCAGACATATTTGCAAAGTCATTGAGTACCATAACTGTTGTTTCGAACGATTTTTTACTCCCATCCAGGATGAATTCTGTGCCATCTGGATATTGTGTCATGACGATTCTGATTATTAAGAGTTAAACCTTTAATATCTGGATTATTCCTAATCATAAGAGCCAGAATCTCTGCACATAATAAAAACATATATGGAGATATTGGGTCGCCTTGTCTACAGCCTCTATGAATTTCGAACCATGGAAATAAGGTACCATTAATTATTAAGCAAGATTCAATATTGTTATGTGATGTTTGGATCCATCTTCTTATGTCATTTCCAAAGCCGAAAAAAGATAAAATATTTTCAATGAAGGACCAGGATACTGAATCAAAGGCTTTTTCAAAATCTACTAAAAATAGCATCCCTGGAATATTAAATAATTCAGTATTAACCAACGAATCATATATTAAACGAATGTCATCACTAATATAGCTATTTGCCAAGAAACCAGTTTGGTCTCGACTAATTAATTTTGGAAGAACCTTTTTTTAGACGTTCAGCAATGACTGAAGACAGTAGTTTAAGAGAGCAGTTCAAGAGAGAGATTTTTAAAAAATGTTTTGGTTTATCACCTTTAATAATACACGTAATAATTCCTTGCTTTTGAGTGACAGAAAGTTCGCCTTTTTTAAAACCTTAATTAATCTTAATAAGTAGATGCCAATATCTTTCCAGGAAAATATATAAAATTCGTAGGTAAATCCATCTGTGTCAGGGCTCTTATTATTATTATTTTTTTTTTTTTAAAAGCATTTAACAATTCATTATAAGTAATTTCTCCTTCAAGGGAATTAGCTTCTTCGTCATTTAATTTATTTACTGCGAAATATTTTGAAAAAAATGGAATCAAGATCGTACTAAAGAATTAAATGTTCTTTTGATGAAAACATTTGATAAAATGTCTTAGCTTCCATACATATATCTCGTGTGTCTGTTACAATAGTACCATTGTCTGATACAATTTTAGTCATAGATTTGCTGATAAAGTTTCTATTTTCTAAATTGCAAAAATATTTATTAATTTTCTCTCCCTCGTCGATCCATTTGGCCCTGGAACGTATTAGAATGCCTTCCATCTTTTTCCTTCTTATATTTTCTAACTCTTGTTTTTTTTGCTACTAGCAGATCAAAATCGATATTGCCTATATTATTTTCCAATTTATTTATTTCCACGTTTAAAATCTCTTCAAGTTTATTTGTTTCTTTCTTTTTAAATGAGGCATAAGAAATTGTTCCACCCCGGATCTCCACAAGCAACACTTCCATAAACAACTGATCATTAATGTTATGAATTTCAGATTGATATATATCGTCAAGTGATATTTGTTCATTTAAATGTAGTATATCTAATCACCTGTAATTTATGAAAAAAACAGCACGTAGGACAAACGTAGGACAAACGTAAAACCAACTTAGAATTAGAGCAGGGAATTGTTCTAGAAAAAGGTGAAGCTCACAGTAGATTTTACCTCCCGTGATGTTTTAAGATGAACGGACCCATTGAAAGATGAAATCCAAAATGAGGCTGCTACTTTTATTGACGGACCTACCACGGAGCGTCTTTATTCGGATTGTGCATCCCGTCGTATGAGACATATTGTTTACTTGAACGCTGTCCTGGGGGCAGAGTCCAGCAACCCGGACTATCTCTCCAGCACAGAAAGAGTGCGGGTGGGTAGGAAAGGTTATACTCGATAAATTGTAGCGTTCTTTTTTTTCTTTCTTCTTATTATTTTGTTAAAGGAGACCGGACACCAAACCATATATATGGCGTAATGAATTGTTTGCCGTCATAAACCACAACACGCAACTACCGCGCTCCCCTTATTGACTAAGTTAATTAAGCGTGCCAGTCTTGGTTGTTGTTTTTTTTTCGCCGATCTCCGATGTTTGCCGGAAACTGTCGACAATTGATGAGCTAGACCCGTGACGTCATCGATGAGAGGCAAACTGAAGAAACTACCAAGCATGGATGAACTTGGCGATTGGAGTGACGAAGAATTGTGTCCAGCTTGTGCTAATGGCATCAAACCGTATCAGTTTGAACCACTTATCAGAGACTTTGTCCCTAATCCTGGAAATGTTTTAGACGAAAATTCGGATGAATCAACTGCCGACGAAGACAGGAAGCGACACGGTCATAGACTAGCATACAAGCATTTTTTTAAACATAATTTTTTAATGACATTTTTAATGTAAACTGAAGCAAATGGACCTAATTAGAAGAAAAGCACACACAATTTAATAATATTTCATCATAAATCTTGTTCAGCATAGATGTAAATATGACACGTCAGTGGATATTCCATAGGCCGATTTCGCAAATTTGCAAAAAGCGTCCCCTCCTCACCAAAGCAAGAAATAATAATTTAACAAAACACTTTGTTTTCTTAACTAGTTACCATCTAAGTTTAATGTGTTTGGTTAAACCGTGTATTTTTAATTATTAAAAAAATGTGTTACCAGACGGACGAAACTGTTCACAGCCGGGTACAGAAACGCAGAAATGTTGGAAAATATTATACTGTTGCCACATACTGACAATCACTTTACAACTAATATGTCTTATCGACAATATTATTAAGTAGTCTTTGCATTTATTAATATAAAATACAACAGGCCCGTAGGAACTGGGGAGGGGCGGGCCTAGGGGCTTGTTCTCCATCACACACTCTAGGATGAAAATATGTTTTAAATTTGCACTACTTTGCATAAATAAAGATGATATAAAGATAAAAATCTAGTTTGTATCCCTCACTAGAGACTGTATCCCCCCCCCCCCCACACACACACACTTCAAATATCGTTCTTACAGGCGTATACAAATGTAGATACAGGGGCGTACGCAGGAAAGTTTGCAGGGGGGGGGGGGTCGAGGTGCCCTTTTCTTTATCACATTAATTTTTGCCATTGTAACCAAAATCTGATGTAGAGTTTATACCCGGTCCGTCGGTGCCCCCCCCCACCCCCCCCCCCCCCACCCAAGTCGTTCCTACGGGCCTGTAAAAACTAAATATATTCAAAGGAGTATATTGGGTGGTTATAGGTTTGAAAAAAAAAAAAATTATTGAACATTTTATTTCATGCACTTTTATAAATTTTAAACAGCAATTATGTTACTATAATCTATCGAACAAATAAAACGTTATTATATAAGAATTGTTTCTCATTTTTTAGGAATTTATCGATGTATAAAAGTCACAAATGGTATAAAATCGCGAAGCGATTTTATACTACATTTGTGACTTTTATACATCGATAAATTCCAAAAAAATTAGAAACAATTCTTATAATTACAAACAGTACAAGAAGTGTACCTTAAAACACTCAAAAATAATTTCTTTCGTTCTTACCGTCAGCCATGTTCTGTTAATAAGCGTAGGAATACATGTATACACACTATTGGAAGTTTTGGGGTTTTTTTTAACAAAATAAAAACAAATAACAAATATATTGTAATTTTTTTTTATTTATAACATGAATATCTCATCCAGTTTCCCTTATTTTTTTTAATCGAGAAAACAGGTCACTTCCTTGTTTTATTTTTAAAACGATCACCGAACTGGGTCATTGAGCTTCTCGCCCATCCAGCTAAACATAGTTTCAATCGATCTTGGTCTTCCGTGATGACGTATTTTTATGAGATTTATGGAAGGATAACGCTTGGTTTTTTAGTGACGTCAGCCAATCAGAATACAGTAAATCGTATAAATTCGGAAAGTTTGTAATTATATACACTGGAATTATATAAGTCTGCGCACCTAAGCATTTGTGTTATATTTTAAAGTTAAAATATTTCTTTAAAAATATTTATTTCACTGCCACAGTACAATGGAACAATAAACGTGTTACAACTAAAGTTATTTTAATTTTAATGTTTTTTAAACTCAAGTAATGAGCGCATTTTTAGTGGGACCCCCGTGCATTTACTGGCCTGCATGACGGCACATAAGTCTGCGCAGCAAACATCAAAACAACCACTTCTGTCGCTAATGTTTACATAAAACAGCAACAAACAATGGATCCGACTTTTTACAAGTTCTAAATAACAAACACTTCCTGTTATAGTCTGTTTCAGAAACATTTAGATTGTGCAAATGAGATAAATATAAATGGTGTTCCATGCTCCTTAGTTTGGATAACACAAAATGACAATATTAAAAAAAGCCAATGTAAAAATATTTGATCATTATTCACCAAAAATTTCTATTATTAACTGTAAATGAGCACAAATAGTGTTCGTTAGACATATAGGACAATCAATGATAATTTTGAAACAGACTATAGCTAAAATAGGCCATGCTGTCGGTGCAATCTTCAAAGTCTGTGTGCAGCCATTTTGCATTGTGTCACTCGGAGGGAAATTCAAAGTATGCTTGGATGTTTACGTTAACAGATTAAATAAGACATTCATTTGATTTATGGATTCATAAATTACAATAAGGTATGTATTGAAGCTTCTATGTAAATTTATGTAAGTTGATATGCAAGGTTGAAGGTTGATCATTACAACGTTGACAGACACGTGTTGACAGGTGATAGAAAAACACGTTGATCGAGGCTGGCAACAGTATACTTTTAGTGCATTAATTCAGAGTTCTTTTCAATAAAAGTGTTATCGACCAGTTTTATACATATATTCACAATCAAGATGTGTTGTTTTAACAACGGTTTTGTGAATTAAATTAACGTTGTTTGTTTGTTTACAAACATACCCCGACACTTGTTTCGAGACGTAATGTAACGTCATTAACGTGCGCAGACTTTTGTGCCGCGCAGACTAAGGTGACATGAGTGTATATATACATTAATTTCTGAGATTTTTTAGTACATACATGTAAGTTTACCCTCCGCACCCTCTGGCAGAAACCCAGGGTAGGTATTAAAATAATTCTTTGTTGTAGAGTATTTTTAATATGACATACAGAAAGCATTGAAAAGTACAATTTTATTATGCTTTAATAATCGACATTAGCTTTAAAACTAATTAACCATCATTCCTTCTGGCCACAGTACATATGTTGTTCCTGCCAAAGTGTTAGCATTTTAATTTTAATGACAATATACTGAACTGACTATAAACATTGTTAACTAACGTAATAATTCACGTTTTGAAGGTGTTTTGTTATAAGATTAACAAACCAACTAGATCAAGAGACGTTAGTATGGAGTCGTTATGGGCTGTCGGTGAAAATTAATTTGGTAATTATAGGTAAATAAATGTGAAGTTTAAATATTCGTATGTGAACAAATTGCAATACCTTTATTTAATGTATATCTTAAGTACATACTTGTTTTAATTTTCACATTGTAAATGTACCATAACCTGCTGTATTTAGTTGGTGTAAAGTCCGTTCGACGACAATAAAGCGTCCATGTTTTAAAACAACTTTCTTTTTTTTTGGAAATCGAAACCATGATGTTGGCCGTTTCTTGGGATGCATTGCTGTTACAGTTTCAGTTAAACACTGCGCAGTTAACCATCATATAATTACGTCGACAGTATATAATAACGCTAATTATCTTGTAAATAAAATTTCCGATAAACCTGGAGACAAAAAAAAAAAGAAAGAAAAAAAGACGACTAAAAGGCACAACCAAAGAATCAACAAGTGTACCGGTATTGCTTGGTAACTCTCACCGATGACGTATTGCCTCGCTTTCGTTCAGATCTATGCATAATCCCGCCCACTTCTGTTTTTGCCCCAAACCTAAGACGCGCAGCTGACCGGTGCCTCGCAGCGAGCCGGGCGTTAGAGTAATGCGGTCTTTGACGCTAACTTAAATCCATTACACACTACATGTCTTTTGGTGTCCGGTCTCCTTTAATAAAATACGTTTATGCTCGTCGTTCTAAAGTTTGAAACAGTTTAAACGAACTTTTTACGGGTCTCGTAAAGTGAAAATTGAAGCAGGCATGTATAGTCCGTCCCACAGGGATCGCATTTTTTTCATACTATGTAATTTACTACAAGTTATTTATTTTCGAGCCGATTAATTTGTAAATTTCACACAAATTGTAACAAATTGTATTTCTGTGTTATTTCCATAACACTTTTACTTTTCTTCTTATGTCAAGCCAAACTGAAATTATTTACAAACAACATTTTAATAGAATAATGGGACGGACTATAGACCAATGCTGACGCCACAACCTAAAACCCAGACATATACATGGACCTACAGGTTTTGTACGGCGAGACACGCTAGTTCTTACCAGTACTGGTCGTAATACATATATATGCATATTGTCAAAACCTTTAAAATCTTCTAAAATATTAAAATATTGCTTGTTGTGATGCGCCAACAACAAAAACAGTAAACAAAGAGGCATATTGTACATCATTATACTAACTAAACCTGCAGTCTTTAGCATTTCATATATTAATTAATTAATTATTTATTCTTTTTATTATTATTTATGCCAAATATACATCATAATATCATCATCATCATTGTTATGACCTCTTTAAAATCGTCTTGGATGAGAAGATGTTTTCTAAACAACACAAAATGGGTACATTTATTTAAGTCAACCACCGGTCTGACTACAAAAGATCTTAATATTCATGGAGATTATTTCATTACATTAAAGCAGAAAAATATCAAAAATAGGTTTTGGGAAGATGTAATACAAAAAAAAAAAAAATCTTAAAAATACAGAAGATATACAAGGACTGAATATTTGGTACAATATAAAAATACTAAAACACAATAAACCATTTGTGTATATTAATTATATAAACAAAGGGATTTTGTTCATAAATGACTTACTTGATGATGAAGGAAACATTTTTGATTATATTACTTTTAAAGGAAGATATGGCCTAAAGACAAACTTTTTAAATTACGCATCGCTAGTGAATGCTGTAAAATCTTTCTTACACTCATTACAAAACATAAGCAATACAACATTCACCCCTACAAAAATACCTATATTACCTTTTAAAATGAAAATTATGCTAAATGGAAATACGAGAAGTAAAGATTTGTACAATATTTTAAATAATAAATATGTAATACCAAAGTCACAAACAAAATATGCATCTAAGGGTTTAACATATGATTGTTGTATGTGGGAAAAGTTTTATGCTCTACCCCTCAAATGTGTAAAAGATACAACCCTGTTATGGTTTCAGTATCGATTGCTCCATCGGATTTTAGCTACAAATTGTTTCTTACAGATGATACACTATGTAGATTCAAATAAGTGTAGTTTTTGTAAAAATGTCCCTGAACCTTACAACACTTGTTTTATGATTGCGATAAAAATAAAATATATATGGAATGCACTGGAGAAATGGATATTTGAAAAAAAATGGACGTTAGAATTTTTTTGAATAAGCATACAGTTATGTTTGGTATGATAAACAGTGACATGAACCAAGTAATTAACTGGTTGATAATCAATATAAAACATCACATTTATAGTATGAAAATTCTGAACAACAGTCTTAATTTTAATGTTATAAAAAAGAAATTGCAAAACAAATTTCAAATAGAAAAATATATTTATTTTAAAAATTGTGAGTATCAAAAATTCGACGAACGTTGGGGAAAGTGGCTTAACCTTTTTAGTGCTGATGGGCCTACATAAAATCCTAAATATTTCTTTTTATAAGGCTGGTAACCTTTTTTTTCTTTATAGTCTTTGCTTTAAAAATATAACAGAAAAAAAACAATAAACAAAACCCCCAACAACTTTGTAACTTGTTTGGAAAAAACAACAACCCAAAACAACTGTTTTCCATACTTCTTTTTGAAGCTCGCCTATTTTTACCATACTTCATTCATATTTCTAGGATGCAAAGTGTTGTTCTTACTACATTAGACACCCACTTAAAGAAATTATTAAAAAAACCCACCCAAAACATTTGGGCATTGATAGACAAACCTTTCCTTTCTATCCTTTCTTTCCCTTTCTTTTCTCCCCTCTATGCTCGTTTTATCTATCCATTTTGACCCTCAGATCATTAAAAAAACCCCAAATATGGATATGCTTATGCAATATAGACGACAAATGAAATGAATGCAACTACCATGTGTATCATATATGTATGTATGTATGTATGTATATGCCCGTATATGTATGTATATGTATGTGTACATGTATATGTATGTGTGTGTATGTATGTGTATATGTATATGTATGTATATGTGTATGTGTATGTATGTATGTATGTATGTATGTATGTATGTATGTGTATATATATATATATGTATGTGTGTGTGTGTGTGTGATATATATATATATATATATATATGTGTGTGTGTGTGTGTGTGTGTGCGTGTGTGTGTGTGTGTCTATATGTATGTGTATGTGTGCATATATGTATATATGAAATAAGTTATAATTTTATTATTATTGTACGTTTGATCTGGGGTAATAAAGTTTAAATATATATATATATATATATATATATATATATATATATATATATATATATATATATATATATATAATATATTTATTCGTTCTTTTGTTCATTCATTCATTCGTTCGTACGTCCGTCCGTCTGTTCGTCCGTTTGTTCGTTTATTCTTTCGTAAATAAATAACTTGTAGTAAATTACATACTATGAAAAAATGCGATCCTTTCCCGTGCGTACCACGGGTTACATCAAGTTCGAATACAATATAAATATTGAAATATTTCCTTGAGTTTCGTGATCGTCTGCTTGCAGCTGTATCTTTAATCATTGCTTCAACTACATGTGTATATTATGGTATTTGATTTTCAATTTTGTTTTTGTTCCACTATAGTCATTCGACGTGTACATGCTGGTTATATGATGTTCCGTCTCTAAGAGATTTACAAAGTAATAATGGTCACGGAAAAGATCCTATGACCCATGTTGGAAAAATATTTTTTTCTGTTTGCGCAAGAGATCAAGTGCCGCTCCCTGGTCGTTGGACAACAGACCACAAGAAGAATAAATATCTGAAGAAAACAGTTTGTACAGTTTGAAGAACACATACCGAGGAAGGCTGCTTGGGCCATCTTGAAGACTTGTTTTTCAAAACGAAAGACCAACATGGAACTGATGTCATCGGAGATGATCACTGGGTTACTTTTAGAGATACATGTATGCTTGTACAACAGACCATTAATTAGCCCTCGTTTTAGAGATACATGTATGCTTGTACAACAGACCTCGTGTTCAAATGTCACATTTTGTTGCTGTTTATGGCCAGGTTTGAAGCAACACATTATTGTATGTCGCCTTTAATGATTAGTAAAGATTTACAATGGCGACCATTTTTAAAAAGGGCATTTTATGAGCCACGCCCACTTTCTCGAAAGAATCACCCCAACACAATTTGGTCGGCAGGTCGGAGTGATCTTAAACCATTTTAAAACTTAATTCCCGAAACATTTGTCACGAATCCTTTCTAATTATGTATCTACTACTGGGACATTATTACCAATTATTAAATTGCTAAATAAATAATTTTAAAAATCTCAAAATGGCCAAAGGTAACACAATGTCATCCTTCAGATCTGTGAAATAGATGTCCTAAACAAGTATAATCAGCAAACAAATACACGTAATACCTTAATTTGGGGTTTAGTGGTTCGCTGCCGGACTAATTCATTCATTCCATATATGGTATACGCAATGTTGTTTTCAGCAACTTCGATATCGCTATCAAATAATGTGTTTTCGTCCTTCGTTTTGTCGTGTAGTGTTTGATAGTTTGTTGGTCTTCAAGTCACTGACCCTGGTTAGTACATGACATGGCCTACACAGGGCAATGTACAGAAATGAACGCTTCAGAAATGCAGTTAACAAACACCCACACCATTTAAAGAGACATTCCTGAATTTGCTGCAAGTTTTAAGATGTTATTGACTAACAGATACTTTTTGACGATTGTAATTACATATCTGCATAAAATATTAGTGGCTATATATTAAACGTGTTTCTGATCGTTTTAATATTTGTACTAGGTTAAATTTCATTTTATGTCATCATTTTTTGTTGTTGTTCGTATGAAATTATTTGAAGACAAAATCCAGTTTGGGCTTCTTACAAATATTAAGACGACCAGAAACACATTGCATATACAGACATTGATATTTTAAACAAGAAAATATATTTAATATGTAAGTATAACTGTAGAAATATTTTATTAGTCGGAAACATCTTACAAAGCAGCAAACTCAGGAATGTCCCTTTAAGGTTCCACACCACTATTTGTCGCATGCTTGCTTGTTTGCTATAGCACTTATAGTGTCCGGTTTAGGAAATAGTTCTTTATTAAAAAGTAATATAAAATACTTCGCCCAATTGTTCAAAGCATAGTCAAATTATTATTGCACAATTATAAAATAAACTTTTGAGTTGATTATGTGTGTCTGCCTTTGATTGTTGTAAATCACGTTTCAACATTATGTTTGTAACTACTATTTGTGTTGATTCAGTCAACGGTGTTGAAAATGTCTGTTAACCAATGTTAAGCTTACTAACGTTTGAAAAACTGGTCCGTGAAATGCCTTTTCAAATGTCTCTTTGGCGATTACAAATAGGTTAATATTTGTAGTATTTAAATAACTCATTACTTTGAAGTTATTTTTCATTTTAAAAGTACTAAGTAATAACTATGGAAGTGATGCCACTTATATGCCACTAAACAGCAAAATGAAATGGGTTTCTGGCATACGGGTAGATAACTAGATAGTTTCGTAATCAACCTATGTTGAAGGTACGAATCAAATGCACTTCCTAAAAATAGCAGCTACGAAGACTCTTTTTCACATAACATATTCTCACATAACAGAACTGTTAAATCTTATACACAACAATAAAGAGCTTTAAAGATTCATTTGTGCATTTACAATTTTGAGTAACATGTTAAACTGAACCACTAGTAGAATAGGTCGAGTACAAGATGACTTTTCAATCTATTATGTTGTTTGTTTGTTTAGTTTTTTTTGTTTTTTTTCTTTTTAAAAATCAGTTATCAATTCCTCCATAGCCTCGTCTCGATCCGATGTGGTGAATCGTCGTCCGTTTTAGTGATTATCTTAATCCGGACAGAGGGCCGGGACCTAGCCCAGTGGTACAGCGTTCGCTCGACTCGCGGTCGGTGTGGGATCGATCCCCGTCGGTGGGCCCATTGGGTTATTTCTCGTTCCAACCAGTGCACCACGACTGGTATATCAAAGGCCGTGGTATGTACTACCCTGTCTGTGGGATGGTGCATATAAAATATCCCTTGCTGCTAATCGGAAATAGTAGACCATGAAGTGGCGACAGCGGGTTTCCTTTCTCAATATCCGTGTGGTCCTTAACCATATGTCTGACGCTACATAACCGTAAATAAAATGTGTTGAGTGCGTCGTTAAATAAAACATGTCTTTCTTTCTTTAATTCAGACGGATGTGAGTTAAAGCAATGTCACAGAATCCGGACACACGCATGTTGCCAGGTCAGTATTGCACGAATACGTCTATTCATTAACATTATAACCACAGATAATAATAAATTGCCTTGCTCTATTTGTGCGAACCATATTTAGCATCACCAATGTATATCTTACCTTCGTTTGTAGAATACGGATAGAAATAAATATTTTGCTAGATTCGAGGGAAATTCATTCAGCATCACTAATCTTGCCTTCATCCGTAGATTACGGAATCAATGTGCTCTAGTGGTGTTGTTAAACAAAACAAACTTTAGAATATGAATAAAAATAAATATCTTAGTTGATTCGTGCATATTTTTATCAATCCATGCGCAATTAATTCAGCATCACCTATCGTACATTCATCCGTAGAATACAGATAAAAATAAATATGTTTTCTCGCAATTCATTGAGCATCGCCAATCTTACCTTCATCTGTAGGATACGGATAAAAATTATATCTTGCTGGATTCGCCATCGTGAAGCACAATGTGAATGGAGACACCGCCAGGAAAACTTTAACTCCGGCTGAAACATCGCCTTCATTTATACTTTCCTATAATTACCAGCTATTAGCACATATGTCAGTCGGCTACCGGTAGGTACCTCAGTATCGAGACACCTGGGTTCTGCCGACAGTTGCCCGGATACACCAATGTCAAACGACTTGTTTATCAGGCTACAGTATTTTTCCATTAGCATCAAGACGTCATCCATATACACTTTCCCCACAGAAAGGACGGTACAAACCACGACCTTTGATATACCAGTCGTAGTGCACTGGTCGGAACGGGAAAACCCCCAATCAGATAATGTGTCCACTGATGTGGTTCAATCCTACGACACAACCAACTCTTCCAGTCCTCTTATGGAAAGCGCACTGACGTCACCGGAAATACTGATTTCCACAATGACAACCAGAATATTTCCTTTAAAGGCATTATTGTGTTAGGCATTACCTTACTTAATATCTGTAATTAATGCATAATACAATTGTAGCCTTAAAGATTCTCTCACAGATGCATAACGGTGGATCCCCGCCAAAGTCTTACATTAGTTTTTATTCATATTGATACTACATGCTCATACCTATATAACAAAATAATTTGATTTATCTTGTAAGTTTAAATATGTATGGAAACTGACCCATGATGTTACTAATACTGTTATAGAAAATGAACATCAGGTCAGGTCAGGTCAGATCATAGAACTTAACGTGCACATTCAAAGCAAGCTGTCTGCCCATGCCGGTTCCTCCATCCAGGACAGGAAAGAGTTTGGGGTGGGTGGGAGGATGAGGTACTTGTGGTGCTATTGCATTTTGAATGTCCCATAGGATTAAGTTCAAAATGTAAAATTCATGAGGTAATTTGGCGCATAATTTGGAATGGTTCATCGAAAAGAAATGCAGCTGCTCGAGTTATTTTGACTTAGTTTGCTGAATTGTAGTTCATACTGGAACCTTGGATACAGGGCCGGATTTAGACCTTTGGGGGCCCGGGGTAGGGGCCCGGGGCTCTTCAGGTTCGGGTGCCCTCAACATAGAAATTAAATTACATGCCAAATAAAAAAATGAACTAATTTTAATATAATTGTTACATTTTATTTTTATAAAGGAAGTCCTTAGTCTGGTGGGCCCCTCTGGCAGGAGGCCCCGAGGCAATTGCCTCCTTTGCCCCCTTATAAATCCGGCACTGCTTGGGTATTGGGGGCCTTCGTGGTTGATCTCCCGGGGTTGCCCCCTAACTAGCCCTTCGGAGGTTTGATCGATTGGGTGATCACTTTCCGGTTCTGCCCTTAAAAGGGCATGACCGGTTGTTGGGGGCAACTCGTGGAAGTCCTGTTAACAGCTCTTATAAGGGTTTGTATATAATGGCCCTATAGGGCCAGGAGGTAAAGGCCAGAAAGCTTGTGCCGTTTCTTGTTTCTTTTGTTTGTTTTGCTGGTCCTACTCTTCCGTCTTTCCCACACGTCATCCGTCTGCCCATCCAGTCATCCATTTGCCAAGAAACAAAAGGAAAGTAATTTGGGGTGTGTATTGTGTATTCTTTTGTCTGAATAAAAAATATTGGTAGTAAATCTTAAGGCAGAGATGAATCTTACTTGCAGAATGCAGAAAAATGCATTTCAGGACATCTAGTTTTAAAATTTGTATGGGGAAGCATACCCCCAAACATCATTAGAAACTTTGGTTTGCACCCTCGATCTCAGTCAGCACTCCTCTCTCCCCCCCCCCCCCCCCCCCCCCCCCCCCTAATCACTACTTGCTTCCGCCGTGCCTGCCTATTGTCCTAAGTCCCTAAACGTAAACAGGATACTCAACTTCACCCAAAGAAAAGAACTTCCCCTTCCCTTGGATTTTAAGAAATACAACGATAGGGGAAGAATTATACTAACCTAGCTAGCTATATTTGAAGGGTTTTTACCCTTGTATGTTTTGTTTTAAAATGCGCTAGGCTTCTCTGGGAAAAAAACCCCGGAACTCCGAATGATCCGAGTTAATGCACTGGTGGAGTACTCCACTGCAGGAGCTCCAACAACTACCTCCATTGTATTTTCTTACAGTATTTGTATATTTCTTTGTTTTCAGGTGTGTGTTTTTTTAGTACGTCTCGTCCCCCTAAAGTTCCGAAATACCTATTCTAAATAGTGGTTAGCGCCGTTTTTAGGCTTATTAATTCAATTGTCTTTTTAGCACGTCCCGTCCCTCAAAGTTTCAAAATAGTTATTCTAAATAGTGGTTAGCGCTGTTTGTAGGGTTAGGTTATTAATTCTATTGGTTTTTTTACCTTTGTCAGTTATTACCGTGGTAATTTGTTCTAGACTAACATGTCTTAGTTGTTTGTTGTGGTTTTGTTGGATACTGGCTCTTGGCTTTGTTACTAGGGCATGTTATACATGGACCCACTTGTGTTGGGTTTTTATAATAAACATGGTTATGACATATGACACAACAATATGTGCATTCATACATAATTTATATACATATCAGTTAAGAGGTTGTAGGTGGGGGTTTAGGCGAAGCAAATTAAGGGTGGGGTGGGAGAGGATTTTATCGTTTTTAAGAGCCCGCTGACCATGATTAGTATTATTTTGATTGTCTAACACAAGGTTAGTGGTTTGTTATTTGAGACTGAGGGTTACTGTTAGAGTATGTCGGCCCACCCAGACTCCCGACGTGAGTGCTATCTTTCGGTCGGAAAACGAAGAACTGGCTGCTGTTTTCATATATACGTGATGTATATATTTCTAGTTGTACCATCGATTCCTAAGTAAAAATCGGTATCCCAAAAAATCTTTGGTAAAAATACACAATATGCTGCCAATTACAATTTTAATATCCTCGAGTGAATTATGTAAGGTACCGTATCACTTGCCGAGTTTTCTTTCTTTAACAAGAAGTCATTCACATATGACATAGGAAGACAGCCAGGGCAGATGAGGTCTTTGAAAAACAACCAGCTTGAAACTCTATATAACATAAAAAGGAAAACAAATAGAAATGTAAGTCAAATCTGACATTCTGACATATGTTCCAACAGCTTCAATACATAAGGAATATTGTTAACACAATAGTCATGTACTAAGTGACAGGGATTACGAAATAATTCCTTACAATAAATATGAGGAAGGCACAAATTCCATTTATTTTATATTTTCTTCTAAAAACCAACATTTCATAAATAACATACACAGCATTTGGATTAAAAATGGTCACAGCTTCTTTATTAAAATATAATAAATGACATGTTTTATGATGAGTAGGCATACATATATTTTTGTGGGGGAGGTGTTGACTGAAATCGAGGGTGTAAACCAAAGTTTCTAATGATATTCGGGGGTATGCTTCCCCATAAAATTTTGAAAACTAGATGTCCTGAAATGCATTTTTTGGGGCATTCTGCAAGTAAGATTCATCTCTGCCTTAAAATTTACTACCAATATTTTTTATTCAGCCCACAACCTAAACGCCTCTTCCGCCGTACCTGACAGGTACAACCTAAATAAATAATTAAGATACAACAATCATACAGCATGCATATTAATGTTGTGCCTCTTTGTGAAATAAATTTAACGGCGTTCGATTCGTTTTGTTTTTGTGGGAATTTTTGGAGGATCGCTTTGTCAGGTATGTTTGCACAGTACTATTATTAAATAAATGTTAATATAAAGATAATTTTTATTCAAATTTCTTTTCAAAAGGTTATGGTCAAGTACATTTACGGAAATGTTCCATAGGAAGAAATATATCATGGCGTTACGTATTTTCGATAGGATAAGCGAAAGGCTATTAACAAAACGCGAAAGATATTGTCAAAAATTAGGAAAGATGTATAAATAAATAGACCATTTCATGATGTTTTTTCGCAGTTTGTGAAAATATGGTTTTTACACATCACTCGTTGACATAAAAATTGTATTCGAAAAAACAAAAACAAAACATGAAAGAGCCTCTATATATGGAAAAAGAGTCATGAAAGGTTCCACTTTCTTCAGTTAAAGGAGGGTTTTTTTATAATATAGCGTATTTTAGTTTCATATATTGCGTATATTTTTTAACGACATACATTAACACTGTCACCTTTGGGATTTTATTTGGTATAGTACAAGTTTAAAGCACAACTACAGCACATTGATTTATTAAGGGGCCGTCCATAATTTTCAACATATTCACAAGTGTACAAAGAGTACACTTTTGACCACCCCCCTCGCCCCTAAAAGTGTACATCCCCAAATGAAAAATGTTGATGTGGCGAAGTACTCCAGGGCCCCGTTTCACGAAGCTATCTTAGCACTACTATCGCCGTAAATACCTACCATCGCGATCTCAGACTTAATTTTTGTCTATGATCGTCAGCCCGTTCCACGACGCGGCGCAGCTTACTATCGCCGTAAATACCTACCATCGAGATCTCAGACTTAATTTTTGTCTATGATCGTCAGCCCGTTTCACGAAGCTATCTTAGCACTACTATCGCCGTAAATACCTACCATCGCGATGTCAGACTTAATTTTTGTCTATGGTCGTCAGCCCGTTTCACGAAGCTATCTCAGCACTACTATCGCCGTAAATACCTACCATCGCGATCTCAGACTTAATTTTTGTCTATGATCGTCAGCCCGTTCCACGACGCGGCGTAGCTTACTATCGTCGTAAATTACTATGAAAATTTACAATAGGTACGAGGCAGTTGTAAGCCACTAACGTAGACGTCAAATGGCAGTTAGATGATGATTTGATAATTTTCTAAGAAACATACTAACTTATGTAAAATTAGATCTAATACATACCAAATACCTTTTTATGAAACTCGGTGTTCCATGAAAAACATTCTCGGCCATACGACCTTCACACGAAAATACGGGAGATAACTCTCATGTCTTATACATTCGGCAAGAGGGTTACGCTTCATACTAGATTACCCACGATCCATAGCGGTCGGCCATGTTGGAAGGCATTAACACCTAATAATAGCTTGGCCTACTTGTCGAATCTTTTTGTTAGTTTCCATTCGTCCTGAACCAACATAATGCCGACTACTTGTGGCATTGTTAGTTGTAATGCCCGCTACGGGAGAGACAACAAAGGAAATTTTTTTTTGGCTTCCTAGCATTATCACGCACCAGAGTGAAGAAACTAAAGAAAAAAGTGAAAAACGAAGGAGGCTTTGGCTTAAGTTTCAGCTATAAACCGATCGGACCTAGAACATGTCCTATTGATTATCCTATAACAAAAACTGACAGTTCAAACCCAGTTTTTGATAAAATTGTGTTTGTGTGTTGTGCCGTTGCAAATATGTACCCATCAGTTCTGTTTGACTGAAGAATGGAAATGCCATCACACACCTGTAAATATGTTTTATTAGGACATTTATAATTAGCATCTGAATACCCTGGGAAAATATACATTCAAAACAGATTCACTTGAAAAATAATTATCTCCAAAAAGAACTCTATATATTAACAAAAATAATCCTCCAAACATGTTTGCAGTTTATTACTGGTTACTGTTGAGAATATTGGTAATTTTCAGGCATTGATTAGTGAATAACCCTAGCTGCACTGATGAGCCCTGGGAGGGGCGAAACATGTTAATGAACTAGGCAATGGTGTAACAAATATTGGTCGCCTGTGTTCTACCTAGTACTTTTGCGCAAATGTTTTAAAAATAAATTGATTACCATATGAGTGGTATGTGCTGCCCAGTTTTGGAAGTTTAAAAAAAAATGCCCTGACTAGGTCCTCCACCAAAAGTAAAAATTTCATTATAGTCATTTAATAAACACCATTAAAAATACACCACTAGAGCATATTGTTTATTAATCACCGGCTATTGGATGTCAAACATTTGTTAATTTTTACAAATAGTTTTAGAAAGGAAACCCACTTTTTTCCCAAGTAGCAAAAAACGTACAAAATCAACACTTATCCGTTTATCCTGACAAATGTAAATCTACTTGGGTGGGGGGATAAAATGTACCTCTGTGTATTGTTCAATGCATCTTCATTTCGAACAATCAAAACCAATGTCCATGTACTTGAATAAAACAAACCAGTTATTTGGACAGGTGACAATATTGGTGGACAAGTATATTTCTAGATGTACTTGTCCTGTGGACTAGTGAAACATTGTGCTTAGGAATATTTTATATGCACCATCCCAGAGACAGGGTTGCACATACCACATTCTTTGATATACCAGCCGTGGTGCACTGGCTGGAACACGGAATAGCCCAATGTGCCCACAGACAGGGATCGATCCCACACCAGACAATCACTTTACCACTGGACTACGTCCCAGACTCTATGTAACAAAGTAATGACACCTATATAGGTGCTGACGAAATAACTAATCACTAAAAAAGTGTTGTTGAATTATAATCATCATAACTGAATTTAACTTGCAATATTGAGGCCTGTAATTTTTCCCCCCATTTTTTGACTGTGTACACGTTTCGCCCTCCCAGGGCTCATCAGTGCAGCTTGGGTTTCATATCAATTAGTATTGATAAGAAAAGTGCAGACGTGTTTTTTGGTGAGTTTTTTTGGTGAGTTTGTCATAATTTATAATAAGTACATGTATAGTTCACATAGTTTTATAATTAAATTCAATGTTCATAAATCCATCACCAGTAATACTAAATACCTGAAAATGTGTACAGTAGTTTGTATTTGAAAAGTTATTTTCTTTTAGTTTTATTAAAATATTTCACTTTCTTCACTGCCACTCCCTTCCTATAGCCAATACAATACCACTTTCCAGTGGGTGCTTTCTTTAGTTTCATACAAGAAAAATGAAACCATTCAAATGGCTTGTAGGGATAGTCTCCTGAATCGCATGCGATCATTGAATCATCGCAAATACAATATAGTGCTGGATCTTCATCTGATTTGTCAAGTGTAGCACCAGAATTGATGGATCAGTACAGTCTTTGAACAAAGTACTCAGAATATTTCATTTTCCACATTAAAACTTGTGTCAAGTGACTGGACAGCAGTTGATACTATTTTCTTGCTCACCAGCTGTTTATTTTTGTCGACCTGGTTAGTGGTATCTGTCATGGTAGTATCTTTCCTGCTAAAAAGCTGACCCACAAGTTCTGGCATGTGACGTAGGTAAAAAACCTCTGTTGACTTCTCTGCAATGGTTTCCCAAAGCTCGGAGCAGGGTTCAATCCTCTGGATAAAAAGATAATTACTATAAAGTCACAGTAATCAAAATTACAAACATGCAACTGTGACTGCACTTGGTAAAAATATGGATGGTTTCTCTTCAGCAGAAGACTGCCGTCAACCGTTTTAAAGTAGGATTTTTTTCTATCTGTTATGCCGTTATCTTCCATACAGTATGGACATTTTATTTAAATACATCCAAGACCACAGCAATCGCATTCGACTAGGCCATCTGGTGAATCACCAAAATGTGGTTATTTTGAACTCAGAAATTGTCCACAACTACTTATTTGAACGTTATGGTGATCTGTTTTCGCCTGTTCCGGTCTTGCTGTCAAATCGTGTTGACATCCCAATCTAGATGCTGCAGTAGAGAAGTTTGCCTCAACTGGATAGCAAATGGATCCCAACAAGCTCATAGATGGCTTCTCACATGAGGTACTACAAACTACCTTCATTCGAGAAGCTGTGACCCGACCGGTTCGAAATCTTTGTCACAGTTTCTAACTGGCTTGTGCTCTGGTGGCCAGTTCAACATTAATCACTTCTTCCTCTTTGACAATAATGTCCTTAACCAGTAACTTGCAGTGAGTTATTATTTCAGATTTGGATGCAGACTGAAAGTCATCTGAATAAATCTGAGTTAAGATAACAGGATATTTGGGTTCGAGTCCCTGTGGAATATAGCATTCATTGTACTCTCTTCTTACAGCCAAGCATGCTGGTTTTTCGCCCTTAATTGCATTGAAAAATACATCCAACTCTGCTGATGTGACCTCATGAATTTCCTTTTTTGAATAAGCTGTTGATTCCGTTGCTTTTTTCGGTGGAGGCTGATCTACCTGCTCATCCAGCCGGTTTAAAAAAAAGAAAAAGTTATTGATGTAGTGAAGTTAATGTTTTTAAGTGGTGCATAGTCAACAGAAGTTTGTGATGCAGGCAACATTCAGTAGGCTGGTTCCTGTTTCATAGTGCTGCTTTTCCTTAACCTTACACTGGCTTCAATATAAAATAACGTGGATGCCACATAAGAAAATGATTCGCCAAGTCCTGCTTTACAATTACAATGGGTACAAAGGACTTTACCAGCTTTATTGAAAATAATCCACGAATAAAGCGACGTGTTATTAAGCCGTTGTGAATGCATCACCCTTGCACGTATCACATGGACTGAATCATGGATGCAAACACCAACATTCCTCACCCAACCACACACAAAACGGTCATATGCATCCAAACTTTTATAATTCTGGAAGTCCTCCAGCGTATAAAAAGGAGTTGGCTAAAAATCAGGTAATTTATCAGATCTGCATACGTAAATGATGGATAGAAATGGGGGTCCTGATGCCATTTTCCACCGGCGATTTTGTAGTGTACGAATCCTGCTTCCCAATATATCCAGTGTTTTTTCCATATCTGCTCTTTGCCGTCTTATCCAGTGTATCAAAATAATCCTGCATTTGATCAAAATAATGCAGTGTCTGCTAACAGTGAAAACGATTATTTAAAAGGAGTTAAGTTATTAATCTTAAACTGCGAAGCTCGTATTTGTTTAAAACAATGAAACGCTATTGTTTGCCTTCCACAATGGCCGGCCGCACAGAGGTATGGGTAATATTGCTATTTTTAGCACATATCGCGGAACCCTCTATTTTCGCTTAGCACAAAAACTGACAAAGTTAATTCATGGATGTCCGATACCAATGAATACACCCAAGATGTTCCAAAAAGTCTGTAACCAATATATTATTTAACTACTTCGCACTTCTTTGCAAAGAATATATTAATCATTATAGGGGCACTTACGGCTAGCGTAAGTTTGCTTTGTGGAACGGCTGTAAAGTTTACGGTGTCAGTTGTAAAATTCACCTTAAGTCACTACAATTGACCTTAGCTACAATTGTTTCGTGGAACGGGGCCCTGGGTCCATATTCCCAAAAACAAGGCGTGGACGTTTTTAAGATTACCTTGAAAGAGTGCAGTTACGCTAAACCACTCAACATTTTCAAAACTCTTTCGAGGTAATCTTAAAAAACGGCAATACATACACTAGAAGGAAACATGGCGGAAAAAACCCTTAATATATCTAACGCATTGTAGGCTTTATTTAATCTCATTTGAGAAAGTATTTAGTGAGATATGTATAAAAATACAACCGATTTCAGTCGAAACAATGACGTCACTACGTTGTTTTGTAACGTAGACTGGCCACAATGTTACTGTGAAGTGAGCGCGCGCTCGAAATTTGAATGTGTTCGCGCATCAATGGATCGACATTTTTCATTTTCAAAAAAAAGTGTACACTGGCCCCTTAAGCCCCACCCCGCGTACGGTTTGTACACTCGTGAAAATGTTGAAAATTATGGACGGCCCCTAATTATCGGCTATTGGATGTCAACCATTTGGTGATTTTTGACATAATATTATTCTGTTAGACAGGAAACCCGCTATATTTTGCCATTAGTAGCAAGGGATATTTTATATACACCATACCACAGTTAGGATAGCATACACCACGGTTTTTGATATATAGAAATAGCCCAATGGACCCACCGACAGGGATTGATCCCTGACCGACCGTGCCTCAAGCAAATGCTTCACCACTAGGTTACGTCCCGACCAACATTTAAGCAATGCTATTTTACTCAATACTAAATTTTGTTTTCATATTAGTAAAGACATTTTAGAATTTTTAGATGTTTAAAAAGATGGCCACAATTTCGTCATTCATAATAACAAAATGTCAACATATTATCTCTCTGTCATAACTGCGAAATCACAGAAAAATATGTTTTCGGAAACCCAAGTTCCGACACTGCTCTAGATGGTTACGTCAGAAAATGTGTTCAAATGTCCTTGCCCAACATACACTAACATCTCAACGGAAATGCCTTCCATGTTTACCGCCAGGTTAAAGGGCTAGAATCAAGCCTAAAGTATCTGTGTTATGCCGTTTAAAAAACTGATTTTCGACATTGCAACTTAAGTTCGAACTCTTTTTAAATGTATATTGTATGTAGGCCTACTTATTTGGTGAAAATGGTGTGTATTTTGACAGAGCACGGATGTACCAGGACCCACGACTAGCTCTTATGTCTGCCGTAGATTTACGTTTAGGCCTACGTGCAAGAAACACCTTATTCTCAAAGACGGTCGTAAATGTAAACGTAACTTAGTTGGACGTAAATCTACGATAACTCTATCACCGGAGAAAAAACAAATAAAGATCATTAGAAACGATGGCTACTGGGTAAATAACAAATGCGCAAAACGCAATTTCGTTTGTCGTCTGCTAACAATAACATCGCGAACGGCGAACCATGGCATTTTGGTATTGGTGAGGATCCGCGTTTTGGTACGAACTTTAGAAAAGAAAAGATAACTCAGGAGAAATGTGGCCGAGTCGAAAACATCCGTTTGATCATAAAACAAAATTGGTTCAATCCGTGTGAGTTTGACCAGCGATGAAGTTAGACGTGGTTTCATGCGCTCTCAACTTACCCCCCCACCTGGGGGGACTGATCGCTAGTTATGGATCGCTGTTGGAGTACCGCGTCGCGTACACCGGGTCACGGGCAACCGTGACCTTGGTGTATGGCGACGCGGCTACAGCCAAGAGGAAGGGAACTAGGAAGAGGAAACGTGCGCCAGGGGCGGCTCAGGCGGGGACAAAGCTGGCGGCTCAACCGCCAATGGCGGTCCCGTCTGCGTCGCCGCCCCCACCACGACCAAACCGGACGGATCGACGGGAGGCGACTCGCCAACCAGCCGGACCGACTGTTCAGATGCGGGAAGTGGAGCAGCCAACCAGTGCACCGCGACCAGCGTCACCTGTTCCCGCTCGTCGTTCGTCTGCGTCGAGACCCCCACCCACGGGGGACTCCGCGACGGCGACTCTGGATGTTGGGGCTGTCAAGAGGAAGGCCGTGACCCCCCCGGAGGACCAACCAGCCAAGACGCGGCCTTCTACTTCCTCTTCGGGTGACTGGAGAGTGGCAGCGCGGAAAATCAAAGGCCAGTACTCTAAGTACTTGGTGGGAGACGTCACGGACCCCGACAGACTGCCAGGCGGGGTCTACGAAGAAAACTTCAAGACGTTTCCCGATGGCCACCAGGTCGCCATCCACACGGTCAAACTACGGGGAGTGGAAGCTATAGTAGTGACGTCGCGCCGGGATGATCTTTACCGACAGGGATTCCTCAGCCATGACATGGATAACAACACCATCCACAGAATCATGAAGATCGTCACCGGCGCCCAGTACCCACAGATGGTCCACTGCCTTAACACCCACAGCTACAGGAGACTGGTGCCTCACTTTGAGGAGAGGAACAACATCACCTCCCCGTAGATGCTGTGCACCCAAACGGCCTTAACGAGGCCACTCGCGTGGACATATCGATCGGACTTTAAACTTTTAGATCTGCGTTAAAAAATTTATGTCGAAATTACTTTTTTTTTTTTTAAATATTATTAAATAGTCCGATCCTCTCTTCTTTCTCTTATTTAATTTTGGACTGTCCTTCTAAAATGCTCCAAATTATATAAATATTCGACCGAGCAGTCAATTCTTTTTTATTTTTGGCTTGTAACCTTTTTATTTTTTTATCTATTAACTTCTTTACTAATTGCTATTTTCAAAATTCTGCCCAGTTTCTACCCCCCCCCCCCCCCTCCATCCCGAGTCAGGCCACCGATCTTATCGGAGGTCGGACTCGGGATGGGCGTGTTCGAAACCCTAGTGGTATATGGGCACGTTAAACTAGTTATCATCATCATCATCAATCCGTGTGCGTTCGCCAACGCGAACTGCTTCAATTATTGGAAATGCTGGCATTTTCTACAAATAATGGTAAATAACGGCGATCCTGGACCTATATTCACAAAAAGGTGTAAATTTACGTCTACAACTAGCACTTAAGTCTGCCGTAGATTTACGTTTACGGGCAAGAAACACCTTATTCTCAAAAACGGTCGTAAACGTAAACGTAACTTAGTTGGACGTAAATCTACGATTTAACACTCTCACTGGAGAAATAATTTTAAAAACCCCATTAGAAACGATGGCTACCAGGTAAATAACAAATGCGCAAACACAAGTTTCGTTTGTCGTCTGCTAACGATAACATCGCGAACGGCGAACCATGGCATTTTAATACTGGTGAGGATCCGCGTTTTGACACGAACTTTAGGACATTCTTAAAAACGAAAAGATAACTCAGGAGAAATGTGGCCGAGTCGAAAACATCCGTTCGATCATCAACAAAAATCCGTGGGCGTTCGCCATCACAAACTGCTTCAATTATTGAAAATACTGCCATTTTCCGCAAATAATAGTAAATAACGGCGATCTTGCTTGATTTATTATATGTACACGACTTACGTGCAGCGTTAGTTGTAGGCCCTAACCGGAGGCACTCTTATTTATAATTTTATTATATATTAATTTTCATTTTTTTTCACGATCCCCTCCAAACCTTCCTCTATGTTCCATTGGCATTCCGCCTTCATCCCCTAAATGAATTTTCTGGATTTGTCCAGAAAATACCATATTTAACCATCTACATAGGCCTTGATATTGATATTTTGTAAAAGAAAAACAAAGAAGAAAAAATTGTCGTGGGTAAATAATTCAGGGATAAATAGCAGCTATTTTGAGGTAGAGGTATGACGTATTATTTTTGAGTCATTTGAAGGGCATCCTCTTAATAACCGCACTATCAAAATAGGCGTGCAGATTGAGGCTCATTTTGTGGGTCAAGTGGCAACTACCATACTACCAGCTAATTTTGGTATTTCTTGATAGTATATGTCCTGACTATATCGCAGGTGAAAATTATCCAGAATTCTTATAGGGGAAAAAATGCTCAAATGACGTCATCAAAATGGCGACCGTATTTAGTATATTTTTCAAGCAACCCAGTAAAATGATGTAAACGTTCCAGATAAAAGCATCCAATTTCGTCCACAAGTTGCCCATTGCCATAATTTTCAACTTTTAATATGAACCACTTGCCCAAATTACATTATGGTGACTAAATTGGATTTTCAAGATGGCCTATTAATTCCAATATCTCAGCAGCCATGCCACCTAGGATCGCAATTTTGTTGTCTAACCTAACATTTTTAGGGGCAAGGAATGCAATTATATAATAAAAAAAATTGCTAGCTTGATTTTTATAAAAGGAGCAAAATATAGAGAAATAGTACTGAGAAAAACACAAACGTCTATTGTACATTATCATCTTGCTTTTTTATCGTTGTATCTTAGATAGTCTTTAAGAAGAAAATGAACAAGAAAAGAAATGTCTTGTTTAACGACGCACAAAACATTATGACGTCGGAAATAGGGTTAAAGGGACATTCCTGAGTTTGCTCCATTGTAAGATGTTTCCGACAAATAAAATATTTCTACGATTAAAATTACATATTAAATATATTTCTTGTTTAGAATATCAGTATCTGTATATTGAATGTGTTTTTGGTCGTCTTAATATTTGTAAGAAGCCCAAACTGGATTTTGCCTTCAAATAATTTCGTACGTACGAAAAAATAGTTTTTAGGAAATAAAATGAAATTTAACCTTTTACAAATATTAGAACGATTAGAAACACGTTTAATATACAGCCACTAATATTTCATACAGAAAAATATATTTGATATGTAATTACAGTCGTGAAAAAGCCTCTGTTAGTCGATAACATCTTAAAACTTGCAGAAAACTCAGGAATGTCCCTTTAAGGACCACATATATAATTACAGAGGAAACCCGCTACCGACTCTCCATGGGCTACCCTTTTTGATATTCAATCAATTAATTCACGAGAACGGACTTGAAAATAGAGAATATATTGTAGTCACGGCATAGATTAACACAGTTACGAATGGTCATATGTAGAGGTATATACTAGTAGTAGCCTATTGTCCGAACCAAATTGTTAAAACAACTACGAAAAATTACTCTCCTACCTTTAATTGCCGTTAGTTTCCTCCAAAGTTTGTTCAGACACAAATCTTGAAAAAACCATTACAATGACACAGATTCCACATACCAGATGATAACCATGTCACCTGTATCGACTTCGCTGAGAGCACATAGGGAAAAAAGCATGTAATTTTGTATCAGCTGCCATTTTGACTTTTTATGGAATATTCTTCAAGAGGGGTGAAAGGATAGGACTTAATCTAACAACGTCATAACATGTTATGATATAAAAGCAAACGTGATGACGTCATATTGTTATTTGTATTATTATTATTATTTTAATGATACCACTAGAGATGATCGATTTCACAGTAATTGTGTCACATACTTTGGAGGCTTTCACCCCTCTTGAAGAGTATTCCATAAACAAGCAACATGGCAGACGGCAGAAAACTGCATGTATTTTTCCCTATGCAATCTCAGCAAACACAATATCGGCGACATCGTTGCAGTCTCGTGTGTGGAATCTGTATATTTGTAGTGTTTTTTTTTGCGATTTGTGTTTGGACAAACTTTGGAGGAAATCTAATGGCAATTAAAGGTAGGAGAGTAATTTTTTGTAGTTGTTGGATTTTTTTTTATTGGAAACTATAATTATCACAGTAATAAATACATTTTATTATTACATACCCATTAAATCTTACTATATAAATACAGTCCTGAATACAAAAATGAAATACACTTTTCCGTATTCAACTCAACTGCCGAAACTACTAGTATGCCGTATTCAACGCTACTATTTATAGCACATGGTTACCGGGAATGCCCTTAGCGATATGTAAACAAAGTTGGTGCTTGGTTTGAATTGCCTATTAAAGCATGTTTAAAATGCTATTTTGTGGAACATTTGAAATGAAAACAGACAAAAACGGTGACGAATATTTACAATTTCATGAGCGCGATACCAAAATTAGAGACGGGAACACTACTAACCAATCTAATTAAAATTAGCTCCACTATTACATGTGGATCTAACACCGGCCAGTTGGAGCTCATGTCCACCAATCAAAACCTTACTTGCAGAATCATGCCAGTTATTTAAAACTAACAACACTGCGTAGTCCCCAATGTCCAGGTAACATTTCGTGTGTAAATAATAATTTAAATATTGACCAATCACACTTCGCCTTTTATAACGTTATTTGGGAGCATACAAATTCTAAAAATATCGGGCGGGTCTATTTTAGTGGCCGCAGTACAGCGAACCATACCAATACGTACGGGGTGGGTTATCAGTCTTCAATTTTACATTAAAAAATATTTATTTATTTATAAAAACCCCCCAACTAAATCAGCCTTCAGTTTTAAATTACAAATTATTTATTTTATAAAATAAAACATGTTTTAAGGCGTTCGTAATTCACACGAAACATGTCGTATACCCTCAGGATAATTCGGAATGTTTTCAAATTATTTTTAAATCACTGGCAGGATTCTGCAAGTAAGGTGTTGATTGGTGGACATGAGCTCCAACTGGCTGCTGTTAGATCCACATGTAATAGTGGAGCTAATTTTAATTAGATTGACTACTCACCAACGACCTTTTAATGCACGATTAAGGTCGACGACAGTCACTTTTTGGACCCTTGTTTTGGCTTCGTACACAATAAATAAAACATATCCAACGGTAATTTTGTGATATATATTTGACAAAAGGTACTTTTTATTTCTTTCATCTTTTTGAAACTTAAAATTAATATTTTGTCCAAAATAAAAAAAATACCGACCGGCAAACAGAATTGTCTGCTTGTAAAAGAAATTTAACAGGGGTCAAGGTTAGTAGACTAGTTTTTATTTTAATGTGGCGAAGCATTGTAATAATATAGCTAATTTTGAATTTAAATGACGTCAGTATTCCAATGACGTCACTTTGCATCTCCTTACAATAACCATGAACTGAGTTCATGACGTTTCCTTTTTAAGAATATTGGAAAAATTGCAATGCAAAATTGCTATTGATTTTTTTTTAAAACATTACTAATGCACCTGAATGTGTTTGAACAAAATCTTGTGATTAAAAAATTGTACCTTTTACGAAATATGGATTTCAAGTGAAATTACGGTAAGATATACGGAGGACTTAATCAAATTAATAGTTTTAAAGTTTTGTAAAGTTTTCTAATAAGATACTTACTTGCTTAAACTTTATTGTTGGTGAAAAGCCTTACAAATGAACCAGTAGACAAGTATAACACATCAGTGTTGTCTACTGGTTCATTTGTAACAAATGTTCATATATATAATGCTAAAACTAATACTACTGCTACTACTACTGCTGCTGCTACTACTACCACTACTACTAGTACTACCGCTACTACTAGTACTAATGCTACTACTAATACTACTGCTACTACTACTATTGCTACTACTACTACCACTACCAGTACTACTACTACTACTTCTACTAATACTACTAGTACTACTGCTACTACTACTACTACTACTGCTGCTACTACTACTACTGTCACTACTACTAGTACTACCGCTACTACTAGTACTACTGCTACTGCTACTACTACTGCTACTACTAGTGCTACTGCTATTACTAGTAATATTGCTACTACTACTACTACTGTTACTAGTACTACTACTACCACTACTACTACTACTACTACTACTACTACTACTATTATTATTATTATTACTAGTACTACTACTACTAGTAATATTATAATGTTTAGTTTTTGGTTTTAAACTCATCTACAATACACAATCTTGAGATCTGAACAGAGAAAAACATTGTGTTGATAGCGCCTTTTCCAATTTCGCTTCTGTCAGTGTAGCCGTTACTAAGGACACTGCTATCAACAAAGGTAACTAGGTGAGACCACAGTTCATTGGTGCTTCGTGAAGTCATAACACATCCAGGGACGTTTACTACTGATATATGTATATAGAATATGATAGAAGAATCATTCAGTGGGGAGGTAGAAGACCACAGTTATTGGTGAATCTTCAGCTTAGATTTATGTATGCCAGTCCCTGGCATCCTAAATGACCACCTATTGTTTAAAAATAAAGAAAGATACAGGTATTTTTAGTGTCAAGAAATTACGAAAAGGGTCTTAATTATAAAGAGGACTCATTTTAAATATTTTGAGTAAAATTGTTGTGTTACATTGCAAAATGTGTCCCAAAACTACATCATTTTGAGTGATTATTTGACAATGTTTACACGCATACAAACCACACCCAAGCGGGAGTTGGCGAATATGACACATATTTATGGAAACTTCGTTCATCAAACCTTACAAAAATACTCATTTGGTAATTTTGACATATAGTCTTAGAGAGGAAACACGCTACATTTATAGTAGCAAGGGATCTTTTATGTGCACGATTTGATATACTAGTCGCGGTGCACTGGCTGGAACGAGAAGTAGACCAATGGGCCCACTAGTGAAAATTATGTTAAATGAAATAGAAAGAATACTAACAAATCAAATCTCATAGACAATAACAGTAACATATGTGGCAAAAACTCCTGCCTGCAGCGCATCAAGCGACATAAACACCACAGATATAAATACTACCACCCTCATCCTTAATTTAAAGTGAATCCGAAAAAAGGGAGTGAAGCTGCTCATTTCAGAGATAAACGGATAGCGTCTATGACTACCCTAGTTCCGCACAAAAATTGACTACTTTTTTTTACTGGTACCCCAAACATGTTTCAAGCACAAGGCTATTTGGCACAGTGGTACTAGATGAAATAAAATTGCATACATGTTTTGCCCAGATGAAGCCTTTTTCTTTTTTTTACAACCAACTGGATGTTAACTTCTCTATCCAAAGTTTGGTGCCCACCGAACGTTGTCCCAGCTGGAAGTTATTTGCTTTAGTACTACTTTTAAAGACACCCAAGCACAAAAGTACACATCGGCTGTTGAGGATCTTGATGAAATGCGTTTATATAAACCATATATTTTCTGACACATAACTTATTTTGAGTATAAAACTGGGACTGGCTTTTAAATCTGTTGTGCATCACCGTGGCTACAAAAGCTGATTACACAAACTGTTAAGATTCATATGTACGCAGCTGTCATTCTAATACAGTATTATCATGATAACACAGAGATGAATATGTGCAGTATGGAGAAAATATAAACAAATTAACTTACAAAGTGTTTTCTGTTGTGGTAATGGACAAAATAGTTTAGTAATATTAACCCGAAAGACTGACAATTTGCAAATATTTACATAGTTTACACAAAAGTGATTTTTTAGTTGTAGAAAATAACTGGTAAACGGTCATTGCACTTGCTCTGTTGGTATAGTAACTAGGTATATACTATTCTCGCTCAGTAGATAAAGACGTATATTTAAAACTATAGTGGAACTCATCACCAACATCAGTGTTGCACAAGTGACATATTCTGTTTTCTCTCTCAATATTAAACCATCTACCGGTTTCAGTAGGAAGTCTTACATTACCAGTTCTAAATTTACAAAGAATCCTAACATTTTTTTGTTGAGAGTTTCAACAAATAATTTTCTAATTTAAATTCATGATTGAACATTCTGTGGTTAATACCTTTTGATGAGGCGAATTTATCACTATTCCATTTTTGTAAGTACTGGTCACATAATATTCGTTTAACTGCATGTTTTAACCACAAAACATCCACCTGTGTACATGAATATATGTTACATAAACCACATTCATCTAATATACGTTTTATAAAGGATAACCAAGTACATGGTATAGCATTAAATGCATATTGTCACAGACCACTGACCTATTAAATGGCCTAACAAAGAATTACATGAAACATATGTATTTGATTTGGCCCTAAATGTACTTTATTTAACAATCTACGTAACCATCATACTCCACTTATTAATGATATTTTGTAAACAAAATAATTGAATTATGGCAATGGTCCATAATTTAAAAATTAATATTGCCAAGAAGATTGACATGGATTTCATTCCATTATGGTTTAGTTAAGGTGATTCAATAGCCAGATTTGGTTTCCAAACATTGGTATAATTTTTATTTATTATCCACTTTTCGAGAAATAAGGTCCTTAAATCTTTGACAGTATGCCTTTAACGTTATGGTTATATGATGTCAACATGTATAATATACAAATTTAGATTTTCTACTATTAACAACATTTGCCCAGTATGTAATCATTCGGACTTTAACACTAACAGACAGTGGGTATCTACCTAATTCACCATAATTCATAAAGCTTGGTGTCGACTTATTAACACATAATATATATTTGCAGAACTTTTGGTGTAATCGTTCAATGATATCTAAATTACTGAAACCCCATATTTCACATCCATATAATAACATAGGTTTTACAATCCAGTCGAACAGGTCTAATTGACAATCGATTGATAAATTGAACTGTCTGCATGTTTGTAATACATCAAACATAGACTTTGAGGCTCCACTGATTAAATCTTTCTTAGCATTTGTGAATGACCCAGATTTACTCAACACAAGCCCAAGGTATTTTACTCAAGCACAAGGTATTTAACTTAAGATTTTTCTCAAGTGGATTTGTTACTGATTCGATACCTTTGCTATTTTTTGTAGCTAAAAACATTTCTAAATCATTTAAATACACACAACGGAAATTAGAATCTATTCGAGATAATAAAACAGAAGGCGCCTATATACGGTCAAGGACATTGTCATATCAATTAGGCGACAAGCCAAGTGCATATTTCTATAGTTTAGAAACTAGAAATTATGTCTCAAAGACAATTTTAAAATTAGAGACACCTACAGGAACTATTACGTCAACAGGCGAAATATTAAACGAGCAGAGGCGATTTTACCAGTCATTATATAGCTTTAAAAGTGTTTCAACTGAAAAGATTAATGACTTAATTAACACGAATATTCCAAAACTTAACAAAGAAACTTCAAATAAATTAGAAGGTAAAATATGTATGCAGGAATTAGTATCGACCTTAACAAAAATGAAGAACAATAAAAGTCCTGGACTAGATGGGTTCACGATTGAGTTTTTTAAGTTTTTCTGGATAGACTTAGGTGATTTTGTTTTAAGAACTATAAATGAAGGTTATGATAAGGAACAATTGTCTGTATCACTTAGAAGAGGGGTAATTACTTGTATACCAAAAGCAAATAAGAACAGACAGCTCTTAAACAACTGGAGACCTATATCACTGTTAAATGTCATTTATAAACTAGCATCCGCCTGCATAGCAGCTCGAATAAAACCAATTTTAAATAGTATTATAAATGAAGACCAAAAAGGCTTTGTAGAAGGACGCTTTATTGGTGAAAATATAAGGACATTGTATGATATTTTATTCGAAAGTAAGTCTAATAACATACCAGGACTAATACTTTTAATTGATTTTGAAAAAGCGTTCGATTCTATATCAATGCAATTCATACACAAAACTTTTAAATATTTTTGTTTCGGTCCATCAATTCGAAAATGGGTATCTACTTTTTACAATAATGCAACGGCACACATTTTACAAAACGGACATCTCTCGGAACCTTTCAACATCGAAAGAGGCTGTCGCCATATTTATTTATATTAGGTGTAGAAATTCTTGGAATTCTTGTTCGGACAAATCCTCTTATTAAAGGAATCAATATATATAAAATTGGACAATTTGCCGATGACACTCAATTGTATTTAGATGGATCTCCTTTCTCTCTTAGAAATGCATTTCGTACTTAGATATTTTTAGAGACATATCGGGATTGAAAATAAAGAAAGAAAAAACAAAAACTATTGGATTAGGTCCCCTTGCGAATACCGTGGCGGAAATGTGCAAACAGCTAAGTCTAGATTGGTGTGAAAACGATTTTGAGGTTCTAAGTATAACACTTAATAAACAACTAGATAATATTTGGACACTGAATTTGGATGACAAACTGGTAAAAATAGAAAAACTGGTAAAAATAGAAAAACTGTTAAATTCGTGGCGTGGCAGATGCGGAACTATGTGATAGGATAACGGTTGTCAAAACATAAGCTATGTCAAAACTAACTAATATTTTTACCAGTCTACCAAATCCACCTAATGAATATATATTAAAAATAAAAAGAATGATTTTCTCATTTATATGGAAAGGTGGTCCAGATAGAATTAAACGCTCAGTTATTACAAAACATTATACTGAGGGTGGATTAAAAATGATTGAAACATTAACATTTATTAAAGCTGTAAAAGTTTCATGGTTAATACGCTACTTTCAATCACACTGCAAATGGAAATGGTTTGTAAATAAATATATGGATAATGTAGCTATATCTAAAATGGGAGCCAATGTTGGTGAATATTTAAATAAAAAGTTTTAAAATCCTTTTTGGAATGATGTATTGAATGCATGGAAAGATCTTGTGCAAAAAACAGAAATTGAAACTTGTGACGAAATAGTAAATGAGCCGATATGGTACAACACACATTTTAAAAACAGGTCATTATTTATCCGCAATTGGTATATTAACGGTATAACACATATCAGAGATATTTTATCTGAAACAGGATACATCATTCCTTTTGCAGAGTTAAAACAAAAATACAACATACGAGGAACCTTTTTAGATTACAAAACAACTTAGCAATGTAATAGGTCGGTAATATCTCGGATCAAGCTGATCACCTTTTTACTTATATATAGCGATTATATTTCCTTCCAGCCAAGCAGTAGGAATTATTCCAGTATCAAATATAATGTTAAACAATGTAACATAAAATGGTAACAAAATATCACATGTTGAAATGATGTATTCATTGATGATCGGGTCATTCCCAGATGATTTGTTGTTTTTCATTTTCATTATGCAACATTTTATTTCTTCACCTGTGATAGGCCTGTTAAGTTCATTATTTGTGTAATCCATATTTGGCATACTATTATCAAGTCTAGATTCTTCGTTGACACCGTCATTAGAATTCAGTTTCTTAAAATAATCATACAATGTATTGATATCAATACTGTTCTTGTTCTCATTGGTATTTTTATTCGAATTTAATCTTTTCCAGTAATCTTTTGGATTAGATGATCTTAATCTTTTTAATTTATTCTTCATGCTAATTCTTTAAGATCTTAAGCTTTTGTCTAGTACTTTCTTACATTTACATTCTGTTTTTGTTACTTCATTTTTAAAAATAACAGAACCATATTTCTTATATAATCGTTTAGCTTTGTGACAATTCTGTCTAGCAGATTTACAATCTTTTGTGAACCATGGTTTACATTTAGTATGTTTACCTGATTTTTTCTGTTTGGATTTTATAGCACCAAATGTATTTTTTGCAGCCGTTAACAATAATTTACTGAGATTATTAAATAATCCATCGATAAATGTAACAGTAATAGTATTAAACTCAGTATTACATAACTGATCATAAAGT
>NC_054701.1:15866685-15909185 GCF_016097555.1 Gigantopelta aegis | reverse complement strand
ACTTAGTTGCCCCCCCCCCCCCCCCCCCCCAAATAAAAAATCCTAGCGACGGCCCTGCATATGATTGTAGTATATAACTTAGACAGATAATGTAATCGGTGGATGAAATGAGCTGTCTTTTCCAGTTCTCCTCTGTCACCATAGAGTTTAATTTGTATGGTTGTTTCAATAGACTACTCATGTTGTTTCAATAGGCTACTCATGTTGTTTCAATAGGCTATTCATGTTGTTTCAATAGGCTACTCATGTTGTCTCAAACCTCGATAGGTTGGTCACTTCTGTAGGTTTTTTCTCCGTTGTTTGGTCTTCGGGTCCACAGCTGCAAGTTGGTGGCTAACAGAAACGTTTTAACGACTGTATTTACATATTAAATATATTTTTCTAAATAATATATCAGTGGTTGTTTATTAATCGTATTTCTAATCGTCCTAGTATTCGCACTAGGTCAAAGTTCAATTTATGTCCTAATATGTATTTTTTCGTACATAAGAAATTCAGTTTAGGCTACTTACAAATATTAGGACACTGAGAAACACATTAAATATACAGACTATGATATTCCTAACAAGAAAATTGATTCCATATGTGTATTAGTCGTTAAAGGGACATTCTTGAGTTTGCTGCATTGTAAGATGTTTCCGACAAATACAATATTTTTACGATTAAACTTACATATTAAATACATTTTTTTTGTTTAGAATATCAGTGTCCGTATATTCAATGTGTTTCTGGTCGTCTTATATTTGTAAGAAGCCTAAACTGGATGTTGTTTTCAAATAATTTCGTACGTACGAAAAAATCATATTTTAGGAAATAAAATTAAATTTAACCTAGTACAAATATTAGAACGATCAGAAACACGTTTAATATACAGCCACTAATATTTTATGCAGAAAAATATATTTGATATGTAATTACAGTCGTCAAAAAGTCTGTGTTAGTCGATAACATCTTAAAACTTGCAGCAAACTCAGGAATGTCCCTTTAAAAAAAATTATAAGTCTAAAACATTTTACAATGTAGCAAACTCGGAATAGTCCCTTTAATAGACTCAAGCCTTTCGGTCCCTCAGAACTCCATTCCTCAAATCACTCACCCGATGTTACCTTGAAAATGGTTGGTTAGACGTACGACAACAGCCCAACGGTCAGTACTCAACCGGACAATAACCGACAACTGAACAGGTAAACAAATAGTCCAGGAGCCAGGTCGATTTATCTATGTCGGAGAATCAGGAAGGTTTGAACATTGATTCTTATGTAAAAATATGTGTAGATTTCAGATCTTCAACTCTTACTTGCCTAAACATGTACGTTTGCATACTTTTAATGGTACATCAAAATAAATTTTTGTTCGATCTGATGCTACCCAGGACAGACACCAAATTTCAGTTATAATGGAGATTAAACTCTTTAAAAAAAAAAAAAAAAATTGGTGACGTTTAATATCCAAACGTTCAATTTTAATTTGCTGTATTTTTGTAATTGGTCAATTTGACATACATGTTTCTGAATATATAATATGCTGTAAATGACACAAATCATTGGTTTCTTTTAATTCTTTCCAATAATATTGATCAATAATTAATGTTTATATTATTACTTTGGTTTGTAGATATATCAATTACACACTTTCTGATTGAAATTTCAGGGCAGATCTATAATTTAACGAACGGGGGAGATGTTTAGAAAAAGGTTACGTCCACATTCTGTGACATGGTTTGTTAGAAATGGGTACCCATACTTACAGGGTATGATCTATGGTGAGGTTAGGTGCGGTTTATGGTGAGGGTACCCATGCAAAGGTGACCTTTAAAGATCAGTTTGGGGGTCATTTAAAATCATTTAGGGTCAAATTAGCGAAAATTAAGTTTGTTATTTTTTTACAAATATGCTACATAAGGTTCACTCTATAGATATTATTACATTAGATAAGTACAGTGTACATGCAAACTACAAAACATTAAAATCAATTTATCTCGAAACTGTATTTACAAATGTCTAAAACATGTCTTTTAAAACATTAATGGTAGCACTTTGCCAAAAGTGTGTACCCATGATTATTGAGATCTGTGCAGGGTAAAGTTTATGGTGAGGGTATGTAGCCATACTAAATTGACCGTTATTGATATAGACATATATATATATATATATATAGAGAGAGAGAGAGAGAGAGAGAGAGAGAGAGAGAGAGAGAGAGAGAGAGAGAGAGAGAGAGAGAGAGAGAGAGAGAGAGAGAGAGAGAGAGAGAGAGAGAGAGTGAGAGAGAGAGAGTATAGTTTATGGTAAAGGTAAAGATTTATGGTAAATGTCATTTTGAACTTTAGGGTGTCATTTTAGAAACTAGTCGGGGTCAAACTCGAGTTTTGGTTTAATCTGTAAGTCTAGGTTCTTTCAAGAAAGTGCGATTAAAGGTTTACATTTGATTATTAAATGTATCTAATTGGTCAGTATAATTTACATGTTAACTGGAAAATCTGGAATAAAAAAATGCATTTATTTTACAATAATATTAATTGTGTGCAATACATTCTACTAGATACTGTATATAGATAACTGGCTCTACAATGCATATAAACTGAAAGGCTATTATAATTTACATTGGTATAGCAGTTATAGCAATAAACCTGTGCATTAGCTGAAAATGTGCATGTTTTTATTGGTATGTCAAAATTGTTTCTTCTGTCAGCTGCTTCCCAAAGACAAAGAAGTACTCATTAAATTGACTATTTTTCAACCTAAATAAACTAAAATGATATTTTTAAGTTAACAAATTGTTCCAAAGATATTTATGAATAAAAATAGGACAAATAAATTTATATATGTTTTGTTTAATATTTGGTTTATGCTTCATATATTATTGGGAATTTAAATACATCCCATCTTTCTTTCTAAACGACTGCCCCCCCCCCCCCCCCCCAAAAAAAAAAAGAAGAAAAAAAAAAAAAGAAGAAGGATTTTAGGCACGTTTTGTTAGAAATGGGGACACATGCTTAATGCTATATATAGGGTAAGGTTTACAGAGAGTACGTACACCGTCATATTAAGATCATTTAAAGTCATTTGACACAAATTAAAAAAAAGTATGATTATTATTATTTATTTTGTTTGTTTTGGGTATTTTTTGGGTGTGTTTTGGGGGGGGGGGGGGGTAGGGGTTGATCAAGAGTAAACCTTAAATAACACTTTTTAAAAAGACTTACTCTCATAGATATTAAAACAATGTAAAACAAAAATATTGATTTTCACTTCCACTGACCTCTAAAATGACCCCTAAAGTGACCTTTAAATGTCACAATGGTGCGAGAACATACCTTCCCCTTAAATTTTACCGTAAACAGATCTCAATAAAGGTAAATTTCCATGGGTACGTACCCTCTCCATAAACCTTACTCTGTATACACCTCAATAAGCATGGGCACCCATTTCTAACCAAGCTACCATTAATTATTTTTAAACATATGTTTTAGACATTAGTAAACACATACTTTCATCATCAAAACGAATTTTAAGTAGCATATTTGTAAACGGCCCTACCCTCAAAGAATAGAAAAAACTGTTTAAACCCTAAATAACCGTAAATGACCCCAATATTATCACTAAGGGCCAGGTTTGCCTGGGTATCTAACCTCGACATAAACTGTACCTGCAGTCACCATAAACCATATCCTGTACAAACCTCACTAAGTATGGGTATCCATTGCTAACAAATCATGCCCAAAATGTGGACATAACCCATTCAGAAATTTGATTAAATTCTGGATCTGCCAAAGAAATAGCTGATTTTATATCACGTTTCCTTACAGTTTGCATGCAAATTGTACTATATAATGATCCATTATAATCATATTTATGAAAAGCGAACTTTAGGTAGCATATATGTAAAAAGTCCTACCCATAAAGATAAGAAAAAATTTAAAAAACGTAATTTTCCCTAATTTGACCCTAAATGACCCCCAAAATGACCCTTAAAGGTCACCTTTGTGTGGATACCTACTGACACCATAATCCGCACCTACCATCACCATAAACCATACCCTGTACAGACATCAGTAAGCATTGGTACCCATTTCTAACAAACCATACCCCAAAATGTGGACGTAACCTTTTCCTAAACACCCCTACTAGATGTGTAATGGCTATATCTATAAACCAAAGTAATAATATGAACATTATTGATTAATATTATTGAAAAGAATTAAAACATTTTTAAGAGTTTAATCTCCCTTATAACTGAAATTTGGTGTCTGTCCTGTGGTGGGTTGTTTTTGGGAAGCATCAGGTCGAACAAAAAATTACTTTGACGTACCATTAAAAGTACGTAAATTCCCAATTAACGTACATGTTTAGGCAAGTAAGAGTTGCAGATCTGAAATCTACACATAGTTTTACATAAGAATCAATGTTCAAACCTTCCTGACTCTCCGACATAGATAAATCGACCTGGCTGCCGTACTAAAATGTAATAAAATGTGTAGCAGAAGAAGAAGAGAAGAGACAGATGATATCAATTAAAGAATATCAAAAGGATCTTCCCTGAAGAAATTCAGTCTTTACCCAAACGAATGGACATTTGGTCAAATTTAATAGTGGTTGATTCCATGAATCTCTATTTAGTACCTCGTCTATAAGATGACAGCCACTCCAGAGGAGATCCTTTACCGGACAATACATCCTCCTGCACTGGTCAAAGACGACTGCCACACCCAGACTAGTGTACTAAATCAAAAACAGCACAAAACAGAGCCCATTGCAATAATTACAGCTGTAATGACATGCACTCATGAATCACTGTCAAAAAGGTGATTTTACCAGATGGAACCCATCACGAGTACTGCCACCGCTGTGCATGCTGTCAAGTCCGTCACTGCATCTACAGCGATGGAATAATAAAAACATGTTCACGTTTCTAGTTGGGGTGAGTGGTGGGTGGATAGGATGCAGTGGTTGACTTGCGCACAAGATCTCTCATCCCATACGCTCATGATCTTCGTACACCTAGCAAAACATTTTGTTTCAGTATTTTTGTCAGTACCAAGATCATTCAGCTCATAAGATTACTTTTGTGATTTGTCATTCTATTCAAATGCAAAGGCAGATACAAAATGTTATTAAAATGTGTTTCGGTGGCATGTTTTGACTGGAATATTCGTACTAAATGAAGGAGGCATGCGCAACCCACCCAAATACGCCGCCGAACAAAAAGGACTAAAAACATTAATTATTCATCAGACCCTTGTCTGCAGACTTTTTGACAGAAACTAATTTGGGGGTACGTAATAAAAACAAAACATGATTTGAAATCTTTTGAAATTGGACACTGCATTTCTTGTACTACAATAAATTTTAAACAGCAATTATCTTATAATCGTTCCAATTTTTAACAAAAAATCTATCCATTAAACGGACATTCCTGAGTTTGCTGCATTGTAAGATGTTTCCGATAAACAAAATATTTCTACGATTAAACTTACATATTAAATATATTTTCTTGTTTAGAATATCATTGTCTGTATATACAATGCGTTTCTGGTCGTCTTAATATTTGTAAGAAGCCCAGACTGTATTTCGTCTTCAAATAATTTCGTACGTACGAAAAAATATTTTTTAGGAAAAAAATAAGAAAATTATAACCTAGTAAAAATATTAGAACGATCAGAAACACGTTGAATATATAGCCACTAATATTTTATGCAGAAAAATATATTTGATATGTAATTACAATCGTTAAAAAGTCTCTTTTAGTCGATAACATCTTAAAAATTGCAACAAACTCAGGAATGCCCCTTTAATTTCCAAGATTTTAAGGTACATAATTGTACCTTCTGGCAGAAACACTTGTCTGATATCCTAACGTGTATTCGCTTGAAGATCAACTTATGTGGCGTAATGGTTAATAGCTATGGACTATATTAAGCTCAATCGGAAAATGTAAGATAACTACACCAAGTTCTTTCTTACTAAAAACAACCACTTACCCCTTTAGCCCTATACGTATCAGACAGGCGGGCCAGATCATTGTATTGTGCCTTTGATAGAGTGCTTGAACACATATTTGATATGAGTAATAAAATGTATCTCGTTAATCATTAACCAGACAGTGGCAGATCCAGAAAATCCACTTGGGAAGGGGGGGGGGGGGGGGGGGGGGGGGGGGGGGGGGGGGGGGGGGGGCAATGACATGAGGCAAAATGCCAAGAGAACATTGGGGGAGGTTTGGAGGGGGATCGTAAAAAAAATGAAAATTAATATATAATAAAATATATAACTCGCAAATTTAGTAGGGAGGCAGGCCGATTTTAACGAAAATGTCCGTATCTGAATAACAACGTTTATTTATATTAGCATTACTGCCGAACAGCTAATAAAGAGAGTTGCATACGAATCATTATGCAGGCTACAGCTAGGATTCCATTAAAGCGTTTGCAGTATGCGTTCACGTTAAGTTTTTTTTTTCAAACTACGATTCCATTAATGTGTTTGCGTCGCGTTTGCAGTATGCGTTCGAAATATAAAAATAACCCTGACAATCCTGTTTCAATAATATCCACTGGCAGTAGGGCATTCTGTCTTTACCGCCGCTGGAACACGACAGGAAAGATGGCACCCAGTGCATCAAAGATACAAAGATATTTACATGAACAGGATTACTTGCATCCCTGTATGAGGGCAATGTAGCATCATAAAGATGATCATGTTGCCTCACAAGTACAGTTTCGGTGACAGAAAATTGTTTTGTTCCTCGAGGTATTTTGCCAAAACCAAAACACTTGTAGGAAACAGGGGACCCCTGTGCGTGCTGTAACCTCACCGTGGTGCAGGGGTGTAACATTCTCTTTGAGAATGGCCAATACAGCACAAATCCCCTTGTTTTCTTCGAGATAGGCCTACAATTGAAATTTTGAGTAAAAGTCAGTATCTATCTGTGATATTTGTATTTTTGCACAGTTCTTTACACTGTTTTTATTTAAATCTTGAATTTTTATATTGATATTGATCATCACTTTATTTGTTTGCATTACCATAGTTTGACACCCAATAGCCGATGTATTTTTCGTGCTGGGGTGTTGTTAAACATTCATTCATTCATTCATTCGAAACGGGGGGAATACACAGGAAATACCTCTTCCTGACGTCACTTCCTCCGTCCGTTTTAATGCATTTGCGTTCTCAATCGCTACATGGACCGATTGAAAAGTAACGCAATCGCATAACGCAAACGCAACGCTACCGCAAACGCATTAATGGAAACAATCATACATATTTAAACCTGTTCAAATTTTAAAGCATACTGCAAACGCATTAATGGAATCGTAGCTTGCCTCATTTTCCCCGAATATCACTATCGTATTTTTCCCCCTGAAATAGCTGCGATGTGCTTGAACCTCAAATGGATATGGATACATTAGCATACATGCTGATGCGCGGTCAGTCTACGATCTATCCCCGTCGGTGGGCCCATTGAGCTATTTTTCGTTCCAACCAGTTCACCACGATTCGTGTACCAAAAGCCGTGGTATATGCTATCCTGTATGTGAGATGGTGTATATAAAAGATTTCTTGTTACTTATGCAACTATAATCGGAACTCCTCGTACATTTCTACGAAATATAATCTCCGACACAATGCGTCACCATTTTGGACGGAACTTTTTCAGTCACATGATCAAAACATGGCCATGGAATATAATTGCTCATTCTGTGCTTCAGACAACTACATAAAACAACAAATGCATCGAAGAGAATACGCGAGAATGATATAATACAACAGATAACAGACACATTAGGCTTTAAACCTACTGACAGTTACAGAATATGTGACAGATGTGTAAATAAAATTATTAAATTCCAAAATACATTTATTACAATTTCTTCAATTTTAACTAGAATTAAATATGTTGAAGTAACCTTTTTCAGAAGTTTCTAAGACAGATTGAAAATACAAATCCATCACGAAACAATTTTTTAGTCGTCATATCTTTATCTTTACTCATGAACCACGGTTAAACCTATATTACAGTTAATGTGTGCAGTTGGCGAGCATGTTCCATAGAAATAGTGACAAGTCAGCTTTTTAAACAATCCAGCGCTTTCACATTTAAGAACAATTTCATCAAAACATCAGTCTGTTTAATCAGCTGTTTCTTGGTACAGATTGCCATTAGGTTCAGCTCCTCCAAAGAACCAAGTGGGGCTTTTTTTAATAGTTTATTGTGATACTGGACATTTAAAATACTAAACCATAGAACTCTTAAATGTTATAATTAAAATATTGCATTACACATGTGCTTGCATGCACCCACCCACTGTCCATGTTTAGCAACATTAAAAAAAATATCTTAAAGGTCCAATATCAGAGTTAAATTAAAATATTATGCTATTTTCACATGTGATTGTAATAAATAACTACAATTTACTCGATCCCACACATAATATTTGCTTATGTAACTCCAGAATAATAATTTTATAATAAATAAAAAATGTTGTGTCAAAAGATGTTCCATATTTGATCGAACTACATTATGTTACGAACTTCGTCCTAACCGCGTCACCAAATACATGAAAATTTTGTGTATTCCTACAACTTGTGTCCGAGCCTACATCTAGCGTAGCGGAATGTGACGAGGTGTTCCGATTGATGTAACTAATGGAAAAATATAGGGTTTCCTCTCCAAGTGTTGATATCAGAATTACCAAATATTTGAAATACAATAGCTGATGACTAATAAATCAATGTGCTCTAGTAGTGTCGTTAAATAAAAAACAAACTTTAGAATAAACAAATTAACAGCCTAAAAAAGCAAGGTGGGGAGGAGTTAGTAACAAAAAGAATCAGAACACATTTATTAGTTGATTTAAGAACCCTTTTTTATTTTTAATGAATAAATAAAGCCTACAAATAATGCATTATAAAGTATATAGAGAATATACATGTACTACATAAATGGTATCTAACAATTTGTTTCATGGTGTCTAATAAACACGAGTTACTTTAATTTTAGTTATTAATCTTTTTATATACATCCTGAAAAATCAGGTTTACAAACAAAATGTCTTTTTCATCTTAATATGTTTACGGTAACAAGATTTTAGGTACAGATTATAGTCCTTTTGCGTCTCGACCCGTAACAATTTGATCTGCTACTTTGTTACAAAGTGGTGATATGACTTTAATAGGGCCGTTTCAAAACACAGTTTGGCAACATCAAGACTACCTCCCTCTAAAATAATAATTATAAAAAAAAAACGTTTATCAATACCCACTCCCACCCCCGCTTTCCCTGTCATTATGACGTAATTTGACCGATATTACTGAATTTTCAGTTTATATTTCTGTTTATTTGATTTGGTGATAACCAGTTAATTAATCATGTGTTAAAAAGAACAAAATATCATTGACCGGCCGCATCAAACAATTTTTTTTGTTGTTGAAAAAGTTACGCAAGTCTTGACAAACACCATCTCCCTCCCCCATAACATTCGTAATGGACCCTTTACTTGATAAGGTTACTTTTGTTTACAAAAATGGATTCGACCAGGTGGTTTATTTTTCACATGCACTGACTGCAAAAAGTTAAATATTATTTCCGTACAGGTATATAGTATTCGCGTTGTTGTCATTACCTTAACAGAAATTAGGGCATCTCTTAAATATTACCCCCCTCCCCCCAAAAAACAAAAACAAAGGTCTCACTACACAGATCACTTCTGGATGAGAGTTCATTGACTATAGTTCCTAATTGTGACACAAGTTATGGTTCACTTATTCACTTCTAAAAAATGGTGAAGCATTAAAATAATATGTATGTTTAATGGTAAGCCTTCTGGCTATATTTCGCTCATGTTATTTTGTAATATTGTGCATGGACCTTTTGGGACATGGGTGTATAGCGCAAGAGACCGCCAGAGTGAATCGGTTAATGAACCACCTGTTCGGACCGGTACTACAGCCAGATGCGTAGCTATAGCAAAACACTAAGACGAAAATGCTCTCAATTTTGGAGTGAAAATAAATGCTTATATAGTATATGTTCGCAATGGTGTATGTTGTTAGTGCCAACGAGAACGCGTTCTATTGGCAATCTTTATTTGAAGTTGTGCAATTTAACATGGATTTCAATGGCAGATGACATCTGTGTAGTGAGACCAAAACAACAAACACCCCACACACTTTGTGGTTATTGTCGTAAATATGATAATTTGTCATAAATCTATTAAGGTCAATTTAATAAATATTACCATGTGTCTTCAGATTATAAATCTATTTTGTTCAGTAAGGTAATGTTTAAATAAACTACAGTTCCAGACGATTAAAGCTATTTTACAACAATTAGTATTTGTTTATGTTAAAGAACAGATAACTCTAATGTAATGATCAAAGTAGAGAAGACTGGCTTTCTTTTTTGTTGTTATTTGTTATATTTTATGCGTTTGAGGAATTGTTTTACAACTAAAAGCCGAGACTTTGTAGTTTAGAACAGTTTCGTTTTTAATGTGTTAAGCTATACATAAGTTATTATTGGAGAAAGTGGATCTACTCTAACGTTTAATATAATTAAAAGACGTGCCATGCATGCACACACAACTTTTGGACTTCACTCTTGAGCGATCTTGTTCATATTGCTTGCATGCAAATTTAATCATATTTATTATTGAGAATGCAGTATCTATTTTCTTTTTGATATGGTTTTATCAAACGTTGTACCAAAAGTCACCACAAATAATACATGTTACAATTTTGTTGGTCAAGACGGGATGACAAATTCAGGTCATGGCATGTACACAAACAATAATTACATTAGTGTACCAGAAGAGAATTATTCTCTGACACCACAGACACTCTCAGCATCAATAACTTCATCATTTCCATGTCTGAATGCAGTGCCAGTAAACCGATTCACTTTCGCCACTCCTACACAGACCAGTCTTGGACGATACGTTGCTCAGCCATATTCAGTGACATCTGTGCCATCAACACAAATCGCAAATATTGTAGCAAGGACTGTTCCGGGTCTTGGCGCTACTTGGCAGCATTCTCTACCAAACACAGCACATCCAAGGTTGCAGATGGATGTTACATGGCAGAACTGTGTACCGCACATGTCACACACACAGATTGGAATGGATTCTGTTGCAGCACCACAGCTGTCGGTTCCTCAGGATATGCCTTGGATGCAAGATACACCACCATCGAACAAAGATGTTTCAGTTTTCTCGGCAGTGCCTATATTGTAAGTCAGTGTTCTTGGTGCTCTATTTGAGATGGGCGGCCCAACAAGCTATTGCATTTTGCCTCATATCATAGTATAATTATTTAACTTTGGTCAGAACTCATTCATTCAAACCTTTAAAACTGATGTTTGGTATTGGGGCATTTCATGGTATTTGGTCCCGAACTATGAAAATAAAAAACATTATATTTACATGGAAACTTTATATCATATGAAAGTAAACAAGGGTACTGAATATGTAAAATTTAGACATACACTATACCAGGGAGACATTTTAAGGAATTTTTTGGACAAAACATTAAAAAAAATTGTGATGGATGTGACATTTATTTTTTTCCAATATCTTTATTAAAAATCAACAATGAAGAAAATCTTTACTATAGACCAATGCTCGACCTTAGCGGTTGCCCGAGATGTTTTGGCTACCAATTTCTCACTCGGATTACCAGTTGTCTAACCCCGGTAGTCCGCCAGGCTGCTAAAACTTTGTGGCATGTCCAGTCACTCCACAATCAACAAGATGTTTAATTCATCGGTGTCAGATATTCCACCTTTCATGTGCGCGATCTCTGCTGCCAGGACTTGCTGTAACTGTTAACTGTTCCCCATGTCTGACCCACAGGTGGCAATTGTGCAATACGAGTTGGGTGAAGTAAAGGAGTATATTGGCCAGTGTTATTATTTTTTTTTTAAATAACGCACTAATACAAATACTTTGATGTACTTCAATGGCCAGATATTCAGGGTTCGTACAGGTCATGGAAATCCTGGAAAGTCATAGAATTTTTATTTCGGTTATGGTTTGACTATTCGCAGTCATTTATGACAATCAACAACACGGCCCATTGTTTTGATGCCTACTTATAACTAACATCTGGTAAGATCAAGACTATTCGCCGCCAGCTGAAGTCTAAACTAAACCGGAATGGGACGTAGTCCAGTGTTAAAGCACTTGCTTGATGCACAGTCAGTTTGGTTGGTATCAATCTCTGTCGGTGGACCCATTGGGCTATTTCTCGTTCCAGCCTGTGCACAACTGGTATATGAAAGTGTAGTATGTGCTGTCCTTTCTGTGGGATGGTGCATATATAAAAAATCCCTTGCTACTAATGGAAAAGTGTAGCGGGTTTCCTCTCTAAGACTGTATGTCAAAATTACCATGTTTGACATCCAACAGCCGATGATTAATAATCAATGTGCTCTAGTTGTGTCGTTAAACAAAACAAACAAACTTCTAAACTAAACCATAACTCAATCGTGGTTTATTTCCTTCTAGGCTACCTATGCAAATTGTCAGATTATTGTTTATAAAATTAATATCTATAATTATGTTGAAGAAATGTATAAATTGAAAAATATTTTCAATGTTAAAAGTATTAATCTCTCTCTATTGTCATCAATAAAAAACCACTATTGTTGTGGAATAAAGGCAAGTTTTGTTAAGACTTCACAATGACACCTATCAAAGATAGTTACAGTATTAAAATATGTGACATTGATCTTTAGAATCATGTGATTAGCAGACCGTTCTACAATCAAAACGGTTTCTATGATTTTCTAAGCCTTCTTTACGAAATTAGGCCTAAAACATAAAATAATAATAATTAAAATAAAAACTATTGTGAGTTTCTGGAATCATACCAAACAAGTTACTATAGTTAAAATAGGTTGGTTTTTTGGTGGTGGTGGTTAGATTTTTTGGTTCATACCATATTTACCCCATTAAGTCATTTCAGGCCATCCTTAAGAGGGCAAGCCCTGGGTGTACAAAACATTTTGCTAATCATCTATTTAAACATAACAAATGGCAAAACCACAGCTTTTGTTTAATAAAATAACAATTATTACATAAAATGTATTCGCCAGATTAAAATAAAATTTGCCAATTATGGGGTTCTAGAATTTTTATAAAATTTACTAGCCATGATTAAATATTCACTAGCCCTACTTTACTTTAAATTGATACAATTTTACTAAATAATAGTAATAATCAGAAATGTCAAGTAAAGAGGGAAATAGAGCTTAAAACCCTAACATTGGAGGTTGGGGTGGGGGCAGGATATTCATATTTACAAAACAGACTTAACTGCAACAGTTGTCAATTTTGTTTTTTACTAGCTGTTGGGCATGGCAATAGTAGATATTTACTAGCCCAACATTGAATATCACTAGCCATGGGAATGGGGATACCATAATCTAGAAACTGTGGCCAGTTGTTTTTAAAATTTGCAGTTGGCAAATTTGGTGAGTGCCAGATTTAGCCCTGATTAAAAAAAAAAAAAAATTCAGTAGTTGATTGGCAAAATGTTTTGTACACCCAGGGCTTGCCCCAGTTTCTGTCTATTTCTGACCAGTATTTACAAATGTGGGTATGTAGACCTGTAGGTAGGTAGGGATTTATTATTATTATATTTTTTTGCTCCATACATATTTTGGCAATATTAAAACAAATGATTTACCTATAATGTCACATATCAGACACTTCACTCTACTTATCTGCTATTTAATGTTATATTGGCAATACCTCCAGATCCTGTTTAATGATTTAAGCAAAACACTTTATTGTTCATTAAGGCATTTAAGAGCTATAATGTAGCTTTCACAAGTGTATAGTTCACAGTATATTGCTCATGATTAAAAAAAACCCACCCTAAAACAACATGTTTAAATTAAACTAAATTTATGATTTTGCTTTTATCTCTCTTTTTAAAATGTTTTATTAAAGTTATGAGGCATTTTTACTGAGGGCTACTAGATTTTATAACCTGCTAGCCCTATGGGCTATCCCTGAAATAATTTAGACATTGACACATTCATAGCCTTGTAACTTGTGCATGAAATTTTTGGTCAAGAATTATGTAATTAGTTAATTGATTTTTTTAACTAATTACAAATGTCATGTCTGTCACGATTTTTATAACTAATTTGAAATGTCACGTTTTTGATAATAAAAGTAAATTTTTCGCTAATAGTTATAAAGTTAAAAACAAAACCTTATGTATTTTCCTACTTCTTTATCTGTTTTAAAGAACTGAATTTAATTTTGAAAAATTTCAATAAGAATATAAATTTGCCAAGAATTTGATTGATTAAACATATACACATTCATACTTGTGCAAAGCATTTTTAGTAATGAATTATGATTAGTTAATTGATTTTTATAACAAAATTGATAATAAAAGTTTAGTTTTATTTAAAAGGTATAAAGTTAGAAACATAACCTCGTGTATTTTCCTACTTCTTTATCTGTTTTAAAAGATTGTGAATTTAATTTTGAAGAATTTCTTGTGAAATTGATAAAAATTTGAAAATAATTTTTGTGATGGACATGCCATGTTTTTCATTGATTAAACATATGTATTGTTTTTAGTCACATTGTTCATTGCAAAAGTGGATGTTTTCATAAGTTTAGAATTTTTAATTTCAGTGTGCGTGACTACAGAAAAAATGTGATTTCTGCTCATTTTAATTATAGTACAACGTTTTCCGAAAATTAGGTCTGAATAATAAATTTCAGTCAGACTTTGCCTTTACACTGTAGGAGATATTCTACTGGAATAATATATAGTTATGATTTGTTGTACATCATAAAGTTTAATCAGATGTCATCATTATGTTTTTTATCATGAACAGGCAAAACGTAGACCAGTGGTAAGGCTCTTGCTCGATGTGCGGTCAGTGTGGGATCGATCCCCGTTGGATGGGCCCAGCCAGTGCACCACGACTGGTATATCATTAGCCGTGGTATTTACTACCCTGTCTGTCGGATGGTGCATATAAAAGATCCCTTACTGCTAAAAAGAGTAGCTCATGAAGTGGTGACAGTGGGTTTCCTCTCTCAATATCTGTGTGGTCCTTAACCATATGTCTGACGCCATATAACCGTAAATAAAATGTGTTGAGTGCATCAATAAAAAAAATAAAAAAAATTCTTTCTTTGTATCAAGATTTCTATCATTTTATGAGATAACTTTGAATCTTGACAAAATGTCACGTCCGTCAGGTCACATCGGATCCGTCACAGTACTTTTATTGATTATTAAATTATATCAACTGTTTATTTATTTTCTCTGCATGTCATTGTAAAACAACATAGTGACCTAACAAAATAATTATTGGGATATAAAATAGAAGATATAGAAGAGCAGAGTTCATAGGTTGAACTTGCACAAACATTTCTTGCATCCAAATGATGTACAAAACTTCTTTTTTTCCTTGGGTGAAGTATACATCTCTAACAGATTCTATTCATACAAAATGTAAAACAAAATGTACAGAAGTTTCCATGAAAACAGTTTTATGGTGTCAAAATGTCACGTCCATCACAAAAATTTACCATGAAATGCCCCTTTTCTCCGTACTGGTTAGATTTCTGATTAATTGCTGAATAATTATTTTCATAAAGTACATAGATCTCAGACAATGCTTGATTCAGATATAAACCATACTTGACTATCCTAGTCCAACAAAAATATTGTGATAATATAGTGACATCATGTCATTTTGAGCACAATAATACAGTATCTAGTTGAAATCAAATTACATGAATTTTTTTTCCAGCTGAACAAAAACTTTATGATGTCCAACAAGTCACATCTCACCATGCAATAGCAAGCACGACAGTATTCAATGCTCTCTTTAAGTAAGGGACAGTTTCAACTTTCACCCAGTATTAAAATGTACTACATGTAGCACTGTATGGTAACTATTTGATTGTTGTATCTTATACTTACAGGCATCCACAGCTATGTTATAAGCGGGGCCCAAAGCGACAACTTGGCATACCTGATGCAGACAATGGGTAAGGTTTGTTTGAAGTCAAAGAAGTACGGATTGTGTTATTACTGACCAGTATATCTTGTATTACTGTTAGATCAGGTAATTAATATACAGTTGAAATCGGTTTTGCATCACTTTTCTGGCACCGTTAATTGTTTAGGAACAATCATGCAATGTTCAGCATACAACCAGCACATAGTATTATAGGACTATACTTATATATAGTATTATAGAACTATACTTATAGAACGTTCATATTATCTGGAAATATTACCATTCTTGTCCTGGATGGAGGAGCTGTCGAGAGCTAACACCTGTGCCCATGACAGGTGTGTGCTACAACAGCGTGTGCACGTTAAATTCTATGACGTGACCTGCAAATATTTCTGTTTTGTTCATATAACAAAAACAATTTCCATAAACTACCATTAATATTATAATAACAAAGTATTTATTTCATTCTTTTGTTTTATGCCTGATACAAAATAATTTTTACATACTTTTTGTTTACTGATATTTAATTGACATATATAAAACTTGCTGAAAACTCATAAAGGCAAACTCATAACAAATGTAGAAATGAAACAATATATACTGATCTATTATAAGTTATTATTTGAGAGGGGTGTAGCTTAGTAATACAACCTTCCTGTGAGGTTTAATCATTTGTTAGGCTAGTGGGGTACTCATACTGTCATAGCCAGATGACATCACCACTGATATTATAGATTAACATATTTCTCTGACGGTTTCAAAATGTATGTTATTTAGGGGTGTAACGATATACTTGAATATTTGGTGAACCGAACAGTGATCTGTATTGTAGTTGCATTTGTATTTGCCACTTATACATATACAGTGTATGTAATGCTGACTGTACAATTCATATTTTTAATTCATATTAACCAAAATACAATATCAATTCGATTGTTTGATAATGCCCAGACCTGTTTTATATTAGATGAAGCACATAGACCAATCCTTTTTTATTCAATGCATTGGACCAGTTGGTACTCTGCATGTACCCGGTAGGTCAAAGTTCAAATAACATTAGATAGCGCAGTTAATACTACCAGTCTTGGCATTGCCTTGATTTCGCTTCTGTGAAAAAACCTGTAGGACGTCTCATAATCTTGTTCAACCAGCCTTATGAGTTACGTTCCTAACGTCAGAGTCGTGGGTGAGTGTATTTTGTTTGTGTATCCAATGTAACTTCAATATACAGGCATTTAAATAGCTGATTAAAACAAAATAAAACTAAAATTCAAATAATTGAGGATGAATTTTTCAACAAAACCTTTTCACTTTTGTATTCATGGATGTGAATACATGTTTGTCTTCATCACCTCATATTCATGATATGTATTGTATATGCCACTATATGTATTCGTTACACACAGTGCCTAATGATATTTGTATTATTATAATTCAAATAACATACATTCTGAAACAGTAGACTTATAATGAACTCTTTACATTTGTAGAGGACTCAATATATTGGGATGAGTGAGAACCATGTGTATAGGTTGGTAATTATTACCGAGTCCTCATTATATTATCACGACTGGTATATCAAAGGCCATGGTATGTACTACCCTGTCTTTGGGATGATGCATATAAAAGATCCCTTGCTGCTAATTGAAAAGAGTAGCCCATGAAGTGGCGACAGCGGGTTTCCTCTCTCAATATCTGTGTGTCCTTAACCATATGTCTGACGCCATATAACCGTAAATACAATGTGTTGAGAGTGTCGTTAAATAAAACATTTCTTTCTTTCTTTTTTCATTATATTACAGATGCTCCCCCTCCAAACAATTCATCACTGAAGAAATGATGGCAGCTAGAATGAAAGACCTTTCACTAGACTGTGCAACATGTACTGGTCCCAGCCCGACTCGTAAAACCCCCGTATCTCCCAGTACAGCGATCACCTCCGACTGCCAGCATGTTCGTACACCGAGGCCAGTGTCTCAGTGGCAGAGAATGAAAGAAATTGAAGAAAGGTTTTTGTGTGCAAAATTTTATCACTTGTCTAGAGCTACAATTTGCTGAATGTTTTTGGAAGTTGTAATTTTATTCATATGGAGGTATTGATATTGCATTCTCTGTCCAAACAAATGCATGCACACGCACAATGTTTATGAAACAGGTGCATGTGCAAGGGGAGGTTTTCATGGGGTGGGATCTGCCTGCCACCCCCACTACCCAACTCGAGTAAAAAAACAAATTTGATATAGTTTATGGGGGAGCAGGAGTTGACCCCACCCCATAAACTTAGCTCGCCAGACTAGACCTCCCTCCCACTAAAATTCCTGCATACTTGCCTGTTAACTGGGTCTGTAATTTACAACCTGCCCCCTTCACCCGGTCTCATACATGTGTAGTTCTATGTTAATAGCCTCAGTAACGAAAAATGGCCGATATACTTGTAAATGTCCAGACAGTTTTAATTTTAGCATATTGACCAAAAGTTAATTGTATTTTTTAGTTTTAGTAATAGACACATTACATTTATTTTTTGACAATCCTTAGTAATCTCTGGGTTGTGTTTAATAGTGTGTAATACTGTCTTCTTTAGATAAAAAAAACAGTATTGTCAACTAAAAAACCCCTCAGTATTGTCAACTAAAAAACCCCTCAGTATTGTCAACTAAAAAACCCCTCAGTATTGTCAACTAAAACAGTCTTGGCATTTATCCATGTTAAGTGTTTGAACGTCATTGTATTCATAACTCGGTTAGGTGATCATAAGTAGCTTATCATATTTACCCCTACCACCAATCTGAATAAAATAACTGTTATGTTAAATCACAATGTAGGTGAATGATCCTTTGGAAAAAAATGTGCAATGAATTTAAATTTGAAAATGTAATTGTAATTAGCTTATCTATTACTATGCTCTTAAAGTAAAAAACCCTCCAATCAGATATGTGTAGTGTTACTTCTTCACAGAATGTCTTCAACAAATAATAGAATATATATATATATATAGAATTAATATACTGTAAACATTCTGTAGAAATTTGGACCGTTGATCATTGTGCATATATATTAGTGGCCATGTTTGTTCTGTTCTGCATTTGGGGTAAATTATGTATAAAAAATCCCTTCCTACGGCAGCAGTAGATTTCTTCTCCTCCAAAAACTTGACCCCAACATTTAGTAGATGATTCAGTTTTTCATAAAGCTACATGTATGTAATGTGCATGATAATAATGCCCAGCAGTTCGATGGGCTGTGTGTTATTTTCTGTGTGTTTTTGAGGTTGGAAGATGAAGAAGACGAAGAGATTGTCACCACATTGAACAGCACAAGCAAAACAAAGCCACGGTTACATTTGCTGACACATGATATCAGCGCTAAGGATTTGCTGTCCACAAACCCACTACTGCCGAAGAAAATCATTGATGACCTGTAAGCATACATTGTTCCCTTTTGTGTTAAAATATTTTAAACTTTTAGGCAGCTTACTATAATGGTAAAATTAAGTTAAACTTATATATATATATATATATACAGAGACATCTTATAATGTGATTTTTATTCAGTGAAACCCCTCTAAAATGTCTGGAGTTTTATACTAATATTTAAAAGGAACTGGAAAATGCTGGTATTAAACATAATCTGTCATCTTGAACATCAGGTATCACTGGTATGTAATGGCCAAGCTCAGTAACCCTTACATGGATTGTATAATAGGCCAATCACAATTAATCCATACAAGTCTGTGTGATCATTACAGACTTCTGTATTCAGTACTTCCATTATATGCAAAGGCCATGGTATGTGCTGACCTGTCTATGGGAAAGTGCATATAAAAGATCCCTTGCTGCTAATGGAAAAAGGTAGCTGGTTTCCTCCAAAACTATTTGTCACAAAATTACTAATTAGAAATGTTTGATAAATAAATCAATGTGCCATTAAACAGAACAAATTTTAACTTTTCTTGTTATGTAAGAAAATGACAGCACTGTTGTTAAACCTTCAGGTGAGAATTTTTTAAATGCATTTACAATGTATTTGTGTTGTCTTAACCACAAACTTTGTTACAGTAATAATGTTTGTTGATGACATTCTCTGAAGAAGCCGGACTAATTTTTCATCAAGCCGAGTACTAGGTTTGTGTAATTATAATTACATCATAAAAGTGTGAACCTCGTTATATTCTTCGTACAGAGATGGAACCTCATATGATTAAAGAACTTAGGCAGATAGTGGGTGTGAAAAATATGATATGATATAACCCTGTCGGTGGGCCCATTGGGCTACTTCTCATTCCAGCCAGTTCACCACGACTGGTATATCAAAGGCCGTGGTATGTACTATCTGTTATCCTGTCTGTGGGGCGGTGCATACAAAAGATTCCTTGCTACTAATGGAAAAAAGTATCAGGTTTCCTCTAAAAGAGTAAATGTCAAAATTACCAAATGTTTGACATCCAATAGCAGATGATTAATAAATCAGTGTGCTCTAGTGGTGTCGTTAAACAAAAATGAACTTTAAGTAAAGTTTTTTTTAATAATATAATTATCTACAGTGAGTACATGTAACATACCTGCATGGAATAAACTAAATTCATATTTTAAAAGAATCATTTAATATATTTTTCGTCATTATAATTTAGTTATAAGTGGTAGTATCAAAAATGCATAATGGTCACAATTATATTTATATGTTAATTGATTAAAATGTTAACGACATGCCCCCCCAAAATTACAACTAAATAATTTTACTTGCTAGGGAGTAATTGTATTAGGAAATCTGAAGGTGACGAGGGATGGAACGTAGCCCAGTGGTAAAGCGCTCGCTTGATGCACGGTCAGTTTGGGATCGATCCCCGTCAGTGGGCTCATTGGGCTATTTCTCGCCCAGCTAGTGCACCAGAACTGGTACATCAAAGGTCGTGGTATGTGCTATCCTGTCTATGGGATGGTGCATATAAAAGATCCCTTACTGCTAATCGATGAGCAGCCTATGAAGTGGCGACAGCGGATTTCCTCCCTCAATATCTGTGTGGTCCTTAACCATATGTCCGACGCCATATAACCGTAAATAAAAAGTGTTGAGTGCGTTGATAAATAAAACATTTCCCGAAGGTGACAGACAGGTTAAATGCATAAAATCACAGTTAACGTAAATATGTACATTATTAACACTTTTAATTCTTTAAGGATGAACTTCTTGGGTCCGTACTTATAAAACTTAGTCTAGACTCAAATCTTGAATGACAATATACACATGCAATTTGCAGGTGTTGCCATGACATTAGAGACTTTGCAGGTTGTTAAAAGACTTGAATTTATAAGCATGGTTCCTGGTCTGTTGATAGATGTATTATAAATATGACAGACATTTTTCAGGCTTCGTTCAGGTTACCAGGAAGTTACTACATATCAAGCAAGTTGAGAGCGGTACTTTGTTCTCCACTAAATGTTTTGAACAAAAAACATCATGTTCAAAATTTTGATAAACTGTATGCTGTTCAAGTTACAGTACACACACTTGCCAATACAACAAGAACAGTGATAATGAATGATTCAGCATGTTTTTGAAGGAATAATAATGGGAATTGTAAACGTGGTAAATATAATTATCGTAACCTATAGGTTAGCATGCATGTAATTTGTGGCAACCTGTGCATGGGTTACCAAGCACTATTCCAGGGCTCACCCTGTCTGTTGCCAAATTAACCAATTGCTAATTTTTATACAATGTGGCTACAACATTTAGGCTTCGCCTAATAAAATATTCCTTAAATTAACCACACTATATACTACTCAAAAGAATTTAAGGGTCAGACGATATTTTCGACATTATTTTCTGAATGTCAGTTATATTAGCTAGACCATAATGTCACGCATGGTATTGTTCCATTTTGACGAAAGTGGGTCTAAGCACCCATAAATGAATTAAAATCTACTGTCATCTAGTTCTAATGGTGAAAACATGCTTACATTTGCACGTAAATTAGGGCGAAAGCGAAAGGTCTGCTAAGTGCCCATAACTTGCTTTTTCACAAAGCGCTTCATTTGCACGCTTTGCATGTGTATTCCATGTTCCCAGTGCTGAATTTCCGTATAACTGAAGCTTGCGTTCGTGTACGGTGCACACTCCAAATTCGACAATGGTACGTCAACTGACTATTGAAGATCGAGGAAGGGCTGTTGCTTGGCTTCAGGATGACAATACGCAAAGAAATGTTGCTCTGAGACTTGGTGTCAGTCAGAGTGTCGTTGGCCGACTGTGGCAACGGTACCAAGCAACGAATTCTGTTCGAAATCGTCCACGTTCGGGAAGACAAATAGAGAGGACCGCTACATCACCAATATGGCTCTATGTCAACGCACAACCACTGCACGCCGATTACGTGACAATCTGCGGACTGCGACTGGAACTCGAGTGTCTGATCAAACCATATGCAATCGTCTGAGAGCCAATAATCTACGCTGCCGTCGCCAGGCTGTTCGACCACTACTCCTACCACGTCACAGAATGGCCAGACATCACTGGTGCACACTTCATCTGCGGTGGCAATGTGTTCAGTGGGGTCGAGTGATGTTCACTGATGAGTCCAGGTTTAGTCTCCAGTTCAACGACGGTCGGGTTCGTGTCTACAGACATCCTGGGGAGCGCTTCGCTGACGTTAACGTTAGACAACGTCACCGGTTCGGTGGTGGCAGCGTCATGGTGTGGGGCGGCATCTCTATCCACCACAGGAACCCCCTCTATGTGGTGGATGGCAATCTGAATGGAATCTGCTATCTGAATGAGATTATGCGGCCATTGGTTCTCCCAGGCCTTCAGCAGATTGGCGGCGGGGCAGTTCTGCAGGATGACAATGCCAGACCCCACCGCGCCAGGGTGGTAACGGACTTTCTCAGACAACAAGGTATCGCCAGGATGGATTGGCCAGCATATTTGCCTGACTTGGCCCCAATAGAGAACGCCTGGGACGAATTAGACAAGAGAGTTCGGGATAACCATGCCCCTCCGGCCAACCTTCATGATCTGGGTCAACTTCTTATGGCAGAGTGGCAGGCCATTCCCCAAGAGTTCTTCAGACATCTGATCAACAGCATGAGGCAACGATGTGTCGAGTGTATTTGCGCCAGGGGTGGATTCACACACTATTAAACAAATGTTCTAATGTGTAAAATCCATGTTTGACAACCTTCAACTTTGACAGCATGTCATGTGACCTTCTTGTATACAGTGACGTTTATTTGTGGTTTTTTGTAAATATGGAACAATAAATTAAATTTTTGGTGTAGTTTACATCATCAATCTAATACACTCTGAAACTTATTTGGTTATACATTTTTGACCCTTAAATTCTTTTGAGTAGTATATAATAATTTTCAAGGAAATTCTCTATACATCTGAAAATTGGCTGAACCAAAATTTGTTCCAGTGTGAGCCCTGCTGTGCTTATTTTGATGCTTTATTTTGAGGAAACCACTGTTTATGCCAAGTGGCAGCACAATTTAATTTTTATATTTTCAAGTTAATTACACAACAATTACTATATGTATGGGATAGATTAATTTGTAGTTAAGTGGAACAAATAAATGTAATCACAACAAAATGTGACATTGCACCTTTAATATTAAATGTTTTTTTTATTTTTTTTATCGTTCAGCATAAAACCCACTATGCAGGTTGTGCTGTGGAAACCACCAGGTTACTTGATTAAGAACACCATATCTCAAGTGGTTTCCTCCAACGACGAGAAAGCCAGTCTCTTGCCTCAGGTAGAAAGTGTCTGCAACGTTGTGTCTGAATCAGAAAGTTCTTGTGACCTCGTTTCAGATGACAATGAGATGCCACCGACAGACTTGCCAGATTTGCAACAGAGGTATGTCTGGCCCTTCCTCACGATTTTAGGGTGGGACGTAGCCCAGTGGTAAAGCGTTCACTTGATGCATGGTCGGTCTAGGATCGATCCCCGTCGGTGGACCCATTGGGCTATTTCTCGCTCTAGCCAGTGCACCATGACTGGTATATCAAAGGCTGTGGTATGTGCTATCTTGTCTATGGGATGGTGCATATAAAAGACCCCTTGCTGCTAATCGAAAAGAGTAGCCCATGAAGTGGCAACAGCCGGTTTCCTCTCTCAATATCTATGTGGTCCTTAACCATATGTCCGACGCCATATAACCGTAAATAAAAGTGTGTTGAGTGCGTCGTTAAATAAAACATTTCCTTCCTTCCTTCCTGAAGATATTATTATGGGCTTATATTTTCAGTCCGCCCTAGCTCTCGGTGTGCAGAAACACACCATTATTTTCAAAAAGACATTTATACAAAACACAAACAAGTTATTAAAGAAAACAATATTTATTAAAATATAATATTTTTGGCATATGCTTTTGGGGGCAAAATAGCAGTTTGGGTCCAAATGACTGCGGTCGTGCATGTGAGCTCATTATTCACAAAGTACAAATTTGTGTAAATGGCAGGAAAACTGCGGCTTTCCTGTTACTCAGTTTTTTAGCTCAATATTTTTCGTGCCCCCGAAACCAGGTAGCTTACTACAGCTGTGGCTGTGTATGCTGGCAGTTCATATCGGCGAGTTAACCACAACACCAGAGAAACTGCGGTTCCCTTGATATTTTGCCAATTTAGTTAACCACTATGAACTGCAGATTTTTTATACTGATTTGTTGGGGGCGCAATGGTGGAAGAAACCTGCTGCGGCTGTGTATGCTGTCAGTTCATATCGGCGAGTTAACCACAATACTGGTTTGTTGGGGGCGCAATGGTGGAACAAACCTGCTGCGGCTGTGTATGCTGTCAGTTCATATCGGCGAGTTAACCACAATACTGGTTTGTTGGGGGCGCAATGGTGGAAGAAACCTGCTGCGGCTGTGTATGCTGTCAGTTCATATCGGCGAGTTAACCACAATACTGGTTTGTTGGGGGCGCAATGGTGGAACAAACCTGCTGCGGCTGTGTATGCTGTCAGTTCATATCGGCGAGTTAACCACAATACTGGTTTGTTGGGGGCGCAATGGTGGAAGAAACCTGCTGCGGCTGTGTATGCTGTCAGTTCATATCGGCGAGTTAACCACAATACTGGTTTGTTGGGGGCACAATGGTGGAAGAAACCTGCTGCGGCTGTGTATGCTGGCAGTTCATATCGGCGAGTTAACCACAATACTGATTTGTTGGGGGTGCAATGGTGGAAGAAACCTGCTGCGGCTGGTTTGAACACCACGAACCCAACCACACTACTACTTTGTCCCTATAATATACAACTATAATATACTACTATAATATACAAGACATACATGAACAATGCTGTATCAGTTAATAACAAACTATACATGTATATAAGTTTCTAGATAAATGGTTGGTAAGAAGGGGATGGCGGTGGGTGAAAAAGGCATGTTGTAACTTGCAGTACTAAAAAACTAATACCATCAGTAGTGTCCAACATTTGCCTCTGAGGTGCAGGGATGCAGCTCTCGACCAATCAGCAATCTTGAGCTATTACCAAATATGGCGATGACCAGGAATGCAGCTACCCCTCTGGTCAGTGGTGTCCAGTGTAACTGGGATGCAGCTCTTGATCATGCAGTCAGCCAGTGACTAATATAAGCTGCTACCAATACAGCATGGCCTGGTCTGCAGGTTGCTATGGCAATTCTGTGTCTGCAGGCACACATTACATAACTATTCGCATTCTCTGTGATCTGTCTCAGAGATGTATTAAAGATTACATATACATGTGTGTGTGTGTGTGTATATATATATATATATATATATATATATATATATATATATATATATATACACACACACACATACATACATATATATATATATATATATATATATATATATACATATATATATACATATATACATACATACACACATATATGCACACGTACATAGATATAGACATGTATATAAAGCCACTACCATCTATAATTATGTAGTACCTGTATATGTACTGTTGTTACTAGCCTATAATGCATGCAGTTGCTATGTTTGTATTGTATAAACTCCACTAAGTGCTCACACTAAGCATAAATTACATGAAATTATTTAGCCAAATTAAAATAACATTCGTCAGTTGGGTTTAAAATTTGCAGTTGGCATAATTTGGTTAGTGGCAGACCTAGCCACTTTAAAAACAGCTGACAAATTCTATTTTAATTTGGAGAAATAGTTGATAGTTAGATAATTATAGGCCAAAACCAACTGTTGGATATAATAGATATGGTGAAATGTTTTGCTTACCCAGAACTAGTGTTGGAATATCAATTACTGATTGAGTTGTATGTTTTATATTTCCCCAGGCCCCATTGTTAAGATCGTTTATGGTTCAGTAATATTGAATTTTATTTTATTGAGATATTTTATGTTTGTTTTAGTGTTAAGAATCAGTAGTAATTTCATCGGTTATTATCAGTTGGCACAAATCGAACAACTTTCGATTACACAATCGGTTAGAATTATATGACCAAAGGATTTCAGTTATATGGATCAAATACCTATTGTTGTGTTCACCGGAATCGAGACACTATTGGTGTGTTTGATCATGATACAAATGGCTAATTTCACCTTTAATATCTATGTAATATCTTTTTTTTTAATGTACCAAACCCAACATATTGACATCAATTCCATCATCTAAACAGCAGGGCTAAAAATTTGTGTGAATCTCCGAATCCGATTCGCACCAGGATTCGTGCAAACATAAAACATCCGAATCTATTTGGATTCGCGTGAAATATTTCCACAAATTTATTAAATTGAATAAAAAAATAAAAATAAAATAAAAAATAGTTTGGTTATCAAGCTTCAGTTTAAACTGGCTTCAAAAACGTAGCATATATTCAAATCCATGCATGATCGAAACATAGAGGTTTATCGAGAATAGTCTGGCCTGGAGCCAAGCTGTGGTTGGTCCATTTCTATGAACCAAATTGCCAACGAAGAGAACCGAAAGGAACATGTTTCTTCATTTCTTACATAATAACAAGAGACAGTAGTGTGCCAAATTTAGTAATACATCAAACATTTCGCTGATGACCTTGAATTACCTGCTTTTTTAAATCAATAAATCTTTTTGTCTGTAGCGGAAATGTACTTCAGTAATATCCATACAAACATTGAACAAATGTGCAAAATACATCAGCAAAGGTATCTCATGCACTGTTTAGGAATATGCAATCTTTGAAAAGTAACGTGGGCTGCGTTCAGCCAGACCGAGCGGAAAAACATCCGCTTGACTGGTTTATGCGCTTTACAGTAAACCAAATGGCCACATTGGGAACCAATCAATTAGTTCGAGAATGTTAGCCAAATGTTTGCTGGCTGAACTTGGGGTTGGTAAGACACCTAAAAAAAACCGACTGTAAAGAAAAAAGGAACCAACAACTAAAAGACCTGTTAGTAAACAAGCATTTTTTTTTTTTTTTTTTTTTTGCTTTAAACTTGGATACACTGTTACTGACAAATTGGTTATTCTTTCTAGTAAATAGTAAGGGTTGTTTTATATACACTAATCCATATACAGTTAGTAGCATATGACAAATAATTCAATATACTAAAACTGTTGATAAAGTTCTTCTGAAAATGTTTAGAATATATGGACTGCTTCCATGGGAATCTACATGGATTCCGAATTTTTAGCCCTGTAAACAGGAGAAACAGTAAATAATTTTTCTGCGCAATTTTGGATTTTTATTATCCATCAATACATTGGTGAGTTAAAACCAATACATTTTCGGTTATAATCGGTCACTGGAACCTCACTACTTTGTTTGTTTAATCTGTTTGCAGGCTTGTGATGCCAGGTTTGCCAGATGAGAACAACTCATCTTTTCAGACTGAAGAGGACATGGACCTTTGACCTTTGACCAGAACATTTATCTGTGGCACATCCCAAGGAAATATTTTATTTATAGAATCATATCTCATTCTGTAAAACTGAGACTTGAGCGTTGGCCATTCTGCCTCCTGTGTGACCAGTCTGCGATGAAGAAGATGGTGAGAATGAACCGTGGTGTGAGTGGAATGTGTGTGTGTAAAATCATAAAGGTGGATCACCAATACATGTACATACTCCAACATGTTCACATCAATAAAATACGGAGCAATAAGCAAATGTATTGTTTTCTTTTAGCTTACTGTCGGTGTATAAAAGTACTAATGAATGTAAAAAGATGCAACACTCCATCTTGCAAAAACCTAATATGAAATGGGATGTAGCTTACTGGTACAGAGTAGTGTATTGGGTTATAAATCTGGGTTTTTTTCCTTTATCCCAGGCAGTGCCTCACGATTAGTATGTCTAAGGCTGTGATATGTGCTGTCCTGTTTGTGGGATGGTGCATATAGAAGATCCCTTGCTACTAAGGTCACTTTTCGCACCCTTGTTTTGGCGTCGTAAACAGTAAATAAAACATATAAATATAAGATTTTTCAACAAAACAAACCATGCCAGTGAGAAGATGGTAATTTCAGTTTCAACCAGTCTTCCTAGGCTGGTACCAGCCTCGGTGGCGTCATGGTAGGTACTGGGTTTGGATCCCAGTCGAGGCGTGGGATTTTTAATCCCAATACTGACTCCAAACCCTGAGTGAGTGCTCTGCAAGGCTCAATGGGTAGGTGTAAACCACTTGCACCGACCAGCGATCCATAACTGGTTCAACAAAGGCCATGGTTTGTGCTATCCTGCCTGTGGGAAGCGCAAATAAAAGAATCCTTGCTGCCTGTCGTAAAAGAGTAATCTATGTGGCGACAGCAGGTTTCCAAAAAACAGTCAGAATGACCATATGTTTGACGTCCAATATAAGATAAAAAATCAATGTGCTCTAGTGGCGTTAAAAAACAACAACTTTACTTTTACTTCCTCGGCTGGTATACTGAAATGGTGTGGTACGTGTCGAGTTATTCTCTCGGTGGGAAGTGCATATGTAAAATCACATGTTGATAATCAGTGAGAGTAGACTAGTGGTAGTTTTCTCTTACTTTGGAGGGCAGGAAATAGCCCAGTGGTAGATCGCTCACTTGATGTGCAGTCGGTTTGGTATCGATCACTGTCGGTGGGCTCATTGGACTATTTCTCATTCCAGCCAGTGCACCTAGAGTGGTATATCAAAGGCTGTGCTATCCTGTCTATGGGATGATGCATATAAAAGATCCCTTGCTACAATGGAAAAATTGTAGGGGGTTCCTCTCTAGGACTGTGTCAAAATGACCATATGTTTGACATCCAATAGCCGATGATTAATAAATCATTGTCGTCTAGTGGTGTCGTTAAACAAAACAAACAGACTCTTACTTTGGAGACCCAAATGCTCTGGGTACTATTATGGTAAACACTTGATAGCTGACAATACATTCATTTTCTTTCAAGTGGGGGACAAATTTAGCCAGTCTGTCAAGTGCTCACATCGTAGGATCGAACCACCCCGGTGGATCCGTTCAACTGATTTTTTTCTTCATTCCAACCAGCACACCACACCTGATCAAAGGACGTGGTATATGCTTTCCTGTCTGGGAAAGTGCATACAAAAGATCCCTCACTACTAACAGGGACAAATGTAGTGGGTTTCCTATCCCAGACTATGCTCTTGTGGTGTCTTTAAATAAAACATTTTTTTTTTTAAGGTGAACCCATTCTGGTCTCCGCTAAAGAAAATTGATTATTTCACCTTACTTCCATTTAAAACGGATAATTTCAGCATTAAAATTATATTAATTACGAACATCTTGATCAGTTGTGGGGGGGGAAAAACTGGAATTTGTTTACTGGCACATTTTTGAAGTACAGCCATTTGGTGTCCAACATGTGGGTAATTTGAGTTTTGGTCAAAAGAGAAACTAGCTGCTGCTGCTACTACCAATAAAGCAGATATCGTTTTATAGACAAGACAAGACATGGCAGTTTTTGATGTACCAATCACGAAGCACAGGTTGGATTAGTGTGTGGGGGAATGAATGGACAGAGGGTGATCGATCAGGTGACCCATCGCACACCAGGCAAGCTGTTTTGGAAATATACTGATGGAAACCAGTAAGAAAGCACATGGTATTTTAGACCAGATTTTATTCACCACTAGAGTAGCTAGGTCTGTATAAAGACAGTGGCGTAGCGTGGGCGGGGCCACCAGGGCTATTGCCCTGGGCGCAAAATTCTGGACTGGTGGGACTCTGGGAGTGCTGACGGTCCACTGGTTAGGGGGCACAATACTTGCCTTGCCCCGTGTGCTGGCAACCCATGCTACGCCACTGTATAAAGATAGTTTATTTTGTTTAATGACACCACAGTGCACTAGAGCACATTGATTATTAATCATCAGCTATTGGGTGTCGGTCATTTGGTAATTTTGACATATAGTGTTGAGGATAAAACCTGCTACATTTTCCCCATTACGATTAGTGGAAAGGGATCCTTTATGAATGCCTCGTTCCTGCCAGTGCACCACTAAGACTAAATCTCAAAATTACCAAATGTTTGACATCCAGTAGCCGATGATCAATAAATCATTGTGCTCTAGTGGCATCGTCAAATAAAACAAACTTTTCTTTTTGAATGCCATCCCACAGACATTATGGAACATACCACAGCCTTTGATATACATGTACCAGTCTTGATGCACTAGCTGGAATGAGAAATTGGCCCATCTATGGGGATCGATCCTAAACCGACCACGAATCCGGGGAGACTTTTTACCTGGGCTACATTTCCCCCTTGCCTGGGATTGAATGTCGGTACTGTGGGACTGACTGCCAGTAACACAGGTAACTTCCTAATACTGTGGATGATGGCTCTGGTTGCAGTCGATATTTGCTGTTACTATTTATGTGATCCCTTATTTCTTTCCATCAAGTAATTTTGCTCATTAGGTCCATACATTACTGACAGGACTACTGCAAAAGGCATCGTATGTGAAACTTTAGACATGTACCCTGTCATAATTAAGTCTAAATATCTGTAGTATTATGGGTGGTATCAGTGTTTTCTTCATAGTTATCTCATTATCAACAAAAACAAACATGACATATTTGAGATAAATATTTATATTTATGATTTAATGTCTTTGTTTTAAAAACCGATTCACTGTAACATGAATACTTACTAAATAATTTACTTTTACAGAAACACACTTTGTCTTCCATCAAATGACTCCCATTGTATTACATCGCAGAGTCAGTTTATTACATCACAGTCGTTTCTTAATTAACTTTTCTAGTTTTTTAATTCTGCTTGACTCTGGTTCTGGAGTATTTGAAGAAGCATTGGCACCACTCTGAGTTCCCTCCCCTAGATTAGGATTTCTCGCCCTGTACATCTCAATCAGATGGGTCTGGTCACTTCGTCGCAGTCCCTGCAAAACAAATCTCACAACAATGAAGAAGCAATGTGAATAAAAAACACATTTACTTATATCTAAAACTGATATCCTATTTTCATTAATTGAATATTTGTATGTAAAGTATTTTGAAACAATACAAACCCAAACATAATTACTAGAATGAGAAAAAAGAAGAAAAAAGCAAGTGTTAAATATGTCATGTTTAAACTGACTAAATACGTGTGGTTATTTTTCTGTTTTTATATGATTTACTACGTACCTTCATTTCCAGTACTTTCTGAAATTCATTGACATCGGAATCTTGCAACAGTCGAATAAAGTTATCAACAAACCCAGCCGGAGGTTCATGTGGTGACATCACAACCTACAAACAACATTATTTTAGTCACCAGAATGTTATGAGTGACTGTGTTTGAAAGAAAGAAAGAAATGTTTTATTTAACGATGCACTCAACATATTTTATTTACGGTTATATGGCGTCAGACATGGTTAAGGACCACACAGGTTTTGAGAGGAAACCCGCTGTCGCCACTACATGGGCTACTCTTTCCGATTAGCATCAAGGGATCTTTTAGTTGCGCTTCCCACAGGCAGGATAGCACAAACCTTGGCCTTTGTTGAACCAGTTATGGATCACTGGTCGGTGCAAGTGGTTTGCACCTACACATTAGCCTTGCGGAGCACTCAATCAGGGTTTGGAGTCAGTATCTGGATTAAAAATCCCATGCCTCGACTGGGATCCGAACCCAGTACCTACCAGCCTGTAGACCGATGGCCTAACCACGACGCCACCGAGGCTGGTAGCTGTGTTTGAAAACACAAGTTAGATACTAAAATGTCTACTGCATCATTTAACAGAATATTTACACGGTTACCCATAAGCATACAATATGGTGGGGAGTAAAGAAGGGCCCCCCCCCCCCCCCCCAGTGCTGGAGCAAACCCTCAAATTGGGACAAACATGATAGAGATATTCAGGTAAAATAAGCTGGAATGAAACCTCTTTACTCTATATTTTTATCATTCTACCCATAATATTGGTCGTAATCCATTCATATAACTGTTTGCCAATAATGATGATACGAATATTATAAATGTTATCCAGATTCTGGCATTTTCAATTAATTCGGGCAAAAATCATCATGCCCCCACTCCCCCTCCCCCCTACAGAAATGGGAGCCCATACACTTACAGGTTACCCAAAGATTCAATAAATAAATTAATTCTTTTTTGTATGGGACACATTCGATTTATACCTTGAGGATCATTTCTGCTTTTGTCATTCCCTTCACAACAATTTTGGTGAAACTGCAATGCAAAATAAAACAATTGTTTTAAAGTTGTAACGAATTTGCAAACATACATATAATGATTAACAACATAAGAATCTGTTTCTGCTGTATAAAGCTCTTGTGAAAATATCTCTAACATGAACTTCCCAATGACCAAGACGGCACAATCTTATGATTTTGTGAAGAAACCCACCAGCACTATTGGTTACCTAACTTAGGATCATTACGTAAAACCTGCCAATGTGACAGGATAAGTCTTGCCACAAGCAGCCTTTTGTATGCTCACCACATAAGACAGGATACCATACCATGCTCACCTAATTGTCTACACAGTAAAGTCAGATTAACTACAAAAACATTATTTTAAACTAAAAAAAATAACCCCATTATTAATTTACATTAAACATAGTTACATGACAATGTGAAACACTTCTGCCAATTACAAAAGTTAATGTAAATGTAGTGCATTGTACTGAAAATTGTAAATTTCTTTTTGAATTATGTATTAAAATAACATGGAAGGTAATATAAAACTTTGTCCCATCCCTAGCTATGCAAGACGGGTCCATTCTATGAAAGAAAGAAATGTTTTATTTAACGACGCCCATTCTATGATGTCAGCCCATATGGAATAAATCTGTCTTGTATAGGTTATGACGTCATTACATTTAACATGGGAAGTATTATTCGTTGGTAATATGACGTCATATTCATGCAAGTTTAAATTAAATTATATTTAACACATGAAACAGAAGTGGCAAATATGATAGTATAGTTTATTTATGATAAAATAGTCAAATAAAGAAGTTACTTTTTCAGTCATCTTTGTTTGTGTAAAATAATTGTTTATTTATCGAATGGATGCATACTTTTTCTATCCCACAAGACCACATATGATGGAGTCTATTAATCCTGGATATATACTGAAATGTAACGGACATAATTACCTGGCTGGAGCTTTGCGTGATATCTGTGAGCCAAGAGCGGTTATTGCTAGAGAACATCGATTAAGTAATCATCAGTTATTGGATGTCAAACATTAGGAAACCTGACACTTTTTGTTTTAACAACACCGCTAGAGAACATCGATTAAGTAATCATCAGTTATTGGATGTCAAACATTAGGAAACCTGACACTTTTTGTTTTAACAACACCGCTAGAGAACATCGATTAAGTAATCATCAGTTATTGGATGTCAAACATTAGGAAACCTGACACTTTTTGTTTTAACAACACCGCTAGAGAACATCGATTAAGTAATCATCAGTTATTGGATGTCAAACATTAGGAAACCTGACACTTTTTGTTTTAACAACACCGCTAGAGAACATCGATTAAGTAATCATCAGTTATTGGATGTCAAACATTAGGAAACCTGACACTTTTTGTTTTAACAACACCGCTAGAGAACATCGATTAAGTAATCATCAGTTATTGGATGTCAAACATTAGGAAACCTGACACTTTTTGTTTTAACAACACCGCTAGAGAACATCGATTAAGTAATCATCAGTTATTGGATGTCAAACATTAGGAAACCTGACACTTTTTGTTTTAACAACACCGCTAGAGAACATCGATTAAGTAATCATCAGTTATTGGATGTCAAACATTAGGAAACCTGACACTTTTTGTTTTAACAACACCGCTAGAGAACATCGATTAAGTAATCATCAGTTATTGGATGTCAAACATTAGGAAACCTGACACTTTTTGTTTTAACAACACCGCTAGAGAACATCGATTAAGTAATCATCAGTTATTGGATGTCAAACATTAGGAAACCTGACACTTTTTGTTTTAACAACACCGCTAGAGAACATCGATTAAGTAATCATCAGTTATTGGATGTCAAACATTAGGAAACCTGACACTTTTTGTTTTAACAACACCGCTAGAGAACATCGATTAAGTAATCATCAGTTATTGGATGTCAAACATTAGGAAACCTGACACTTTTTGTTTTAACAACACCGCTAGAGAACATCGATTAAGTAATCATCAGTTATTGGATGTCAAACATTAGGAAACCTGACACTTTTTTGTTTTAACAACACCGCTAGAGAACATCGATTAAGTAATCATCAGTTATTGGATGTCAAACATTAGGAAACCTGACACTTTTTGTTTTAACAACACCGCTAGAGAACATCGATTAAGTAATCATCAGTTATTGGATGTCAAACATTAGGAAACCTGACACTTTTTGTTTTAACAACACCGCTAGAGAACATCGATTAAGTAATCATCAGTTATTGGATGTCAAACATTAGGAAACCTGACACTTTTTGTTTTAACAACACCGCTAGAGAACATCGATTAAGTAATCATCAGTTATTGGATGTCAAACATTAGGAAACCTGACACTTTTTGTTTTAACAACACCGCTAGAGAACATCGATTAAGTAATCATCAGTTATTGGATGTCAAACATTAGGAAACCTGACACTTTTTGTTTTAACAACACCGCTAGAGAACATCGATTAAGTAATCATCAGTTATTGGATGTCAAACATTAGGAAACCTGACACTTTTTGTTTTAACAACACCGCTAGAGAACATCGATTAAGTAATCATCAGTTATTGGATGTCAAACATTAGGAAACCTGACACTTTTTGTTTTAACAACACCGCTAGAGAACATCGATTAAGTAATCATCAGTTATTGGATGTCAAACATTAGGAAACCTGACACTTTTTGTTTTAACAACACCGCTAGAGAACATCGATTAAGTAATCATCAGTTATTGGATGTCAAACATTAGGAAACCTGACACTTTTTGTTTTAACAACACCGCTAGAGAACATCGATTAAGTAATCATCAGTTATTGGATGTCAAACATTAGGAAACCTGACACTTTTTGTTTTAACAACACCGCTAGAGAACATCGATTAAGTAATCATCAGTTATTGGATGTCAAACATTAGGAAACCTGACACTTTTTGTTTTAACAACACCGCTAGAGAACATCGATTAAGTAATCATCAGTTATTGGATGTCAAACATTAGGAAACCTGACACTTTTTGTTTTAACAACACCGCTAGAGAACATCGATTAAGTAATCATCAGTTATTGGATGTCAAACATTAGGAAACCTGACACTTTTTGTTTTAACAACACCGCTAGAGAACATCGATTAAGTAATCATCAGTTATTGGATGTCAAACATTAGGAAACCTGACACTTTTTGTTTTAACAACACCGCTAGAGAACATCGATTAAGTAATCATCAGTTATTGGATGTCAAACATTAGGAAACCTGACACTTTTGTTTTAACAACACCGCTAGAGAACATCGATTAAGTAATCATCAGTTATTGGATGTCAAACATTAGGAAACCTGACACTTTTTGTTTTAACAACACCGCTAGAGAACATCGATTAAGTAATCATCAGTTATTGGATGTCAAACATTAGGAAACCTGACACTTTTTGTTTTAACAACACCGCTAGAGAACATCGATTAAGTAATCATCAGTTATTGGATGTCAAACATTAGGAAACCTGACACTTTTTGTTTAACAACACCGCTAGAGAACATCGATTAAGTAATCATCAGTTATTGGATGTCAAACATTAGGAAACCTGACACTTTTTGTTTTAACAACACCGCTAGAGAACATCGATTAAGTAATCATCAGTTATTGGATGTCAAACATTAGGAAACCTGACACTTTTTGTTTTAACAACACCGCTAGAGAACATCGATTAAGTAATCATCAGTTATTGGATGTCAAACATTAGGAAACCTGACACTTTTTGTTTTAACAACACCGCTAGAGAACATCGATTAAGTAATCATCAGTTATTGGATGTCAAACATTAGGAAACCTGACACTTTTTGTTTTAACAACACCGCTAGAGAACATCGATTAAGTAATCATCAGTTATTGGATGTCAAACATTAGGAAACCTGACACTTTTTGTTTAACAACACCGCTAGAGAACATCGATTAAGTAATCATCAGTTATTGGATGTCAAACATTAGGAAACCTGACACTTTTTGTTTTAACAACACCGCTAGAGAACATCGATTAAGTAATCATCAGTTATTGGATGTCAAACATTAGGAAACCTGACACTTTTTGTTTTAACAACACCGCTAGAGAACATCGATTAAGTAATCATCAGTTATTGGATGTCAAACATTAGGAAACCTGACACTTTTTGTTTTAACAACACCGCTAGAGAACATCGATTAAGTAATCATCAGTTATTGGATGTCAAACATTAGGAAACCTGACACTTTTTGTTTTAACAACACCGCTAGAGAACATCGATTAAGTAATCATCAGTTATTGGATGTCAAACATTAGGAAACCTGACACTTTTTGTTTCAACAACACCGCTAGAGAACATCGATTAAGTAATCATCAGTTATTGGATGTCAAACATTAGGAAACCTGACACTTTTTGTTTTAACAACACCGCTAGAGAACATCGATTAAGTAATCATCAGTTATTGGATGTCAAACATTAGGAAACCTGACACTTTTTGTTTTAACAACACCGCTAGAGAACATCGATTAAGTAATCATCAGTTATTGGATGTCAAACATTAGGAAACCTGACACTTTTTGTTTTAACAACACCGCTAGAGAACATCGATTAAGTAATCATCAGTTATTGGATGTCAAACATTAGGAAACCTGACACTTTTTGTTTTAACAACACCGCTAGAGAACATCGATTAAGTAATCATCAGTTATTGGATGTCAAACATTAGGAAACCTGACACTTTTTGTTTTAACAACACCGCTAGAGAACATCGATTAAGTAATCATCAGTTATTGGATGTCAAACATTAGGAAACCTGACACTTTTTGTTTAACAACACCGCTAGAGAACATCGATTAAGTAATCATCAGTTATTGGATGTCAAACATTAGGAAACCTGACACTTTTTGTTTTAACAACACCGCTAGAGAACATCGATTAAGTAATCATCAGTTATTGGATGTCAAACATTAGGAAACCTGACACTTTTTGTTTTAACAACACCGCTAGAGAACATCGATTAAGTAATCATCAGTTATTGGATGTCAAACATTAGGAAACCTGACACTTTTTGTTTTAACAACACCGCTAGAGAACATCGATTAAGTAATCATCAGTTATTGGATGTCAAACATTAGGAAACCTGACACTTTTTGTTTCAACAACACCGCTAGAGAACATCGATTAAGTAATCATCAGTTATTGGATGTCAAACATTAGGAAACCTGACACTTTTTGTTTTAACAACACCGCTAGAGAACATCGATTAAGTAATCATCAGTTATTGGATGTCAAACATTAGGAAACCTGACACTTTTTGTTTTAACAACACCGCTAGAGAACATCGATTAAGTAATCATCAGTTATTGGATGTCAAACATTAGGAAACCTGACACTTTTTGTTTTAACAACACCGCTAGAGAACATCGATTAAGTAATCATCAGTTATTGGATGTCAAACATTAGGAAACCTGACACTTTTTGTTTTAACAACACCGCTAGAGAACATCGATTAAGTAATCATCAGTTATTGGATGTCAAACATTAGGAAACCTGACACTTTTTGTTTCAACAACACCGCTAGAGAACATCGATTAAGTAATCATCAGTTATTGGATGTCAAACATTAGGAAACCTGACACTTTTTTGTTTAACAACACCGCTAGAGAACATCGATTAAGTAATCATCAGTTATTGGATGTCAAACATTAGGAAACCTGACACTTTTTGTTTCAACAACACCGCTAGAGAACATCGATTAAGTAATCATCAGTTATTGGATGTCAAACATTAGGAAACCTGACACTTTTTGTTTTAACAACACCGCTAGAGAACATCGATTAAGTAATCATCAGTTATTGGATGTCAAACATTAGGAAACCTGACACTTTTTGTTTCAACAACACCGCTAGAGAACATCGATTAAGTAATCATCAGTTATTGGATGTCAAACATTAGGAAACCTGACACTTTTTGTTTCAACAACACCGCTAGAGAACATCGATTAAGTAATCATCAGTTATTGGATGTCAAACATTAGGAAACCTGACACTTTTTGTTTTAACAACACCGCTAGAGAACATCGATTAAGTAATCATCAGTTATTGGATGTCAAACATTAGGAAACCTGACACTTTTTGTTTTAACAACACCGCTAGAGAACATCGATTAAGTAATCATCAGTTATTGGATGTCAAACATTAGGAAACCTGACACTTTTTGTTTTAACAACACCGCTAGAGAACATCGATTAAGTAATCATCAGTTATTGGATGTCAAACATTAGGAAACCTGACACTTTTTGTTTTAACAACACCGCTAGAGAACATCGATTAAGTAATCATCAGTTATTGGATGTCAAACATTAGGAAACCTGACACTTTTTGTTTTAACAACACCGCTAGAGAACATCGATTAAGTAATCATCAGTTATTGGATGTCAAACATTAGGAAACCTGACACTTTTTGTTTTAACAACACCGCTAGAGAACATCGATTAAGTAATCATCAGTTATTGGATGTCAAACATTAGGAAACCTGACACTTTTTGTTTTAACAACACCGCTAGAGAACATCGATTAAGTAATCATCAGTTATTGGATGTCAAACATTAGGAAACCTGACACTTTTTGTTTTAACAACACCGCTAGAGAACATCGATTAAGTAATCATCAGTTATTGGATGTCAAACATTAGGAAACCTGACACTTTTTGTTTTAACAACACCGCTAGAGAACATCGATTAAGTAATCATCAGTTATTGGATGTCAAACATTAGGAAACCTGACACTTTTTGTTTTAACAACACCGCTAGAGAACATCGATTAAGTAATCATCAGTTATTGGATGTCAAACATTAGGAAACCTGACACTTTTTGTTTTAACAACACCGCTAGAGAACATCGATTAAGTAATCATCAGTTATTGGATGTCAAACATTAGGAAACCTGACACTTTTTGTTTTAACAACACCGCTAGAGAACATCGATTAAGTAATCATCAGTTATTGGATGTCAAACATTAGGAAACCTGACACTTTTTGTTTTAACAACACCGCTAGAGAACATCGATTAAGTAATCATCAGTTATTGGATGTCAAACATTAGGAAACCTGACACTTTTTGTTTTAACAACACCGCTAGAGAACATCGATTAAGTAATCATCAGTTATTGGATGTCAAACATTAGGAAACCTGACACTTTTTGTTTTAACAACACCGCTAGAGAACATCGATTAAGTAATCATCAGTTATTGGATGTCAAACATTAGGAAACCTGACACTTTTTGTTTTAACAACACCGCTAGAGAACATCGATTAAGTAATCATCAGTTATTGGATGTCAAACATTAGGAAACCTGACACTTTTTGTTTTAACAACACCGCTAGAGAACATCGATTAAGTAATCATCAGTTATTGGATGTCAAACATTAGGAAACCTGACACTTTTTGTTTTAACAACACCGCTAGAGAACATCGATTAAGTAATCATCAGTTATTGGATGTCAAACATTAGGAAACCTGACACTTTTTGTTTTAACAACACCGCTAGAGAACATCGATTAAGTAATCATCAGTTATTGGATGTCAAACATTAGGAAACCTGACACTTTTTGTTTTAACAACACCGCTAGAGAACATCGATTAAGTAATCATCAGTTATTGGATGTCAAACATTAGGAAACCTGACACTTTTTGTTTTAACAACACCGCTAGAGAACATCGATTAAGTAATCATCAGTTATTGGATGTCAAACATTAGGAAACCTGACACTTTTTGTTTTAACAACACCGCTAGAGAACATCGATTAAGTAATCATCAGTTATTGGATGTCAAACATTAGGAAACCTGACACTTTTTGTTTTAACAACACCGCTAGAGAACATCGATTAAGTAATCATCAGTTATTGGATGTCAAACATTAGGAAACCTGACACTTTTTGTTTTAACAACACCGCTAGAGAACATCGATTAAGTAATCATCAGTTATTGGATGTCAAACATTAGGAAACCTGACACTTTTTGTTTTAACAACACCGCTAGAGAACATCGATTAAGTAATCATCAGTTATTGGATGTCAAACATTAGGAAACCTGACACTTTTTGTTTTAACAACACCGCTAGAGAACATCGATTAAGTAATCATCAGTTATTGGATGTCAAACATTAGGAAACCTGACACTTTTTGTTTTAACAACACCGCTAGAGAACATCGATTAAGTAATCATCAGTTATTGGATGTCAAACATTAGGAAACCTGACACTTTTTGTTTTAACAACACCGCTAGAGAACATCGATTAAGTAATCATCAGTTATTGGATGTCAAACATTAGGAAACCTGACACTTTTTGTTTTAACAACACCGCTAGAGAACATCGATTAAGTAATCATCAGTTATTGGATGTCAAACATTAGGAAACCTGACACTTTTTGTTTAACAACACCGCTAGAGAACATCGATTAAGTAATCATCAGTTATTGGATGTCAAACATTAGGAAACCTGACACTTTTTGTTTTAACAACACCGCTAGAGAACATCGATTAAGTAATCATCAGTTATTGGATGTCAAACATTAGGAAACCTGACACTTTTTGTTTTAACAACACCGCTAGAGAACATCGATTAAGTAATCATCAGTTATTGGATGTCAAACATTAGGAAACCTGACACTTTTTGTTTTAACAACACCGCTAGAGAACATCGATTAAGTAATCATCAGTTATTGGATGTCAAACATTAGGAAACCTGACACTTTTTGTTTTAACAACACCGCTAGAGAACATCGATTAAGTAATCATCAGTTATTGGATGTCAAACATTAGGAAACCTGACACTTTTTGTTTTAACAACACCGCTAGAGAACATCGATTAAGTAATCATCAGTTATTGGATGTCAAACATTAGGAAACCTGACACTTTTTGTTTTAACAACACCGCTAGAGAACATCGATTAAGTAATCATCAGTTATTGGATGTCAAACATTAGGAAACCTGACACTTTTTGTTTTAACAACACCGCTAGAGAACATCGATTAAGTAATCATCAGTTATTGGATGTCAAACATTAGGAAACCTGACACTTTTTGTTTTAACAACACCGCTAGAGAACATCGATTAAGTAATCATCAGTTATTGGATGTCAAACATTAGGAAACCTGACACTTTTTGTTTTAACAACACCGCTAGAGAACATCGATTAAGTAATCATCAGTTATTGGATGTCAAACATTAGGAAACCTGACACTTTTTGTTTTAACAACACCGCTAGAGAACATCGATTAAGTAATCATCAGTTATTGGATGTCAAACATTAGGAAACCTGACACTTTTTGTTTTAACAACACCGCTAGAGAACATCGATTAAGTAATCATCAGTTATTGGATGTCAAACATTAGGAAACCTGACACTTTTTGTTTTAACAACACCGCTAGAGAACATCGATTAAGTAATCATCAGTTATTGGATGTCAAACATTAGGAAACCTGACACTTTTTGTTTTAACAACACCGCTAGAGAACATCGATTAAGTAATCATCAGTTATTGGATGTCAAACATTAGGAAACCTGACACTTTTTGTTTTAACAACACCGCTAGAGAACATCGATTAAGTAATCATCAGTTATTGGATGTCAAACATTAGGAAACCTGACACTTTTTGTTTTAACAACACCGCTAGAGAACATCGATTAAGTAATCATCAGTTATTGGATGTCAAACATTAGGAAACCTGACACTTTTTGTTTTAACAACACCGCTAGAGAACATCGATTAAGTAATCATCAGTTATTGGATGTCAAACATTAGGAAACCTGACACTTTTTGTTTTAACAACACCGCTAGAGAACATCGATT